>NW_013675407.1:17617-18190 GCF_000517525.1 Limulus polyphemus | reverse complement strand
TTTTTTTTTTTTTTTTTTGTTCTCGTCGAATCGTTCATTGTTTGTCTTGGGTTTTATTTCCAGTCGACTGGTTTGGTTTTGATCTGTTTCGAACGTTTGCGCAAAGCTACACAGGGGCTATCTGTGCTAGCCATCCCTAACTGATAGACTAGAAGGAAGGCAGCTAGTCAACAGCACCGTCCGCCAGTTCTTGGACTATTCTGACCAATTAGTGAGATTTGACCGTCATTCTTATAACGCACTCAGAACCCTAAAGCGTGGAGGAAGATTTTGCGAAGAAAATAACACGTGAAAGCAATCCAAGTCTTTTTTTTTTCCAGTCTCTTAATGTTTAACAAAAGATAATTAATGATTTTTAAAATTTTCACATTTATCGGAGTCTCTACTGTGAATGTACGAGTATTTCACACATGGTGTCAATATTTTGCGTATACATATATATGACATTTCAAGAGTATATGGCGAGTATTTTACATATATTTGTGGCATTTCGCAAGTATTTCACGAGTATATGGCGAGTATTTCAAGTATATGTGACAATACTCACGAGTATATGGCGAGTATTTCAAGTAT
>NW_013675407.1:15207-16759 GCF_000517525.1 Limulus polyphemus | reverse complement strand
TATACAGCACGACTGTTCAGAGAGACCCCAAGGTGGAGGTATAGTTATACAGCACGACTGTTCAGAGAGATCCCAAGGTGGAGGTATAGTTATACAGCACGACTGTTCAGAGAGACCCCAAGGTGGAGGTATAGTTATACAGCACGACTGTATAACTATATTTTACAAATATATTTTACTGTATTTTACAAATGTTAAAACTGGGATAAATCCGGTCGAACTATTTATTTTACAAATGTTAAAACTGTGATAAATCCGGTTGAATAATGTTTTAACTATCGGTAAAAATCGATAAAAAAAAAAGATTCGCAGTATTTGTGTTTACGTGTGAAACAATCGTTGTTTGTCTGAACTTTTAAGTCTTGTTACTTTGTAATTGGTTTGTGTAAAACCATATTAAAATAGCAAGTAAAATAAGAGTACTTACGGTGTTGAAGATTGAGATCGGAACGTATCTATCAAATTACATTTCATTGTGCATAACGTGAACAAACTTTTGATGTACATAAACCAATGGTTGTTAAAGCTAAAACTTCGGTTTTTGTGAAACAATTTAAACTAATTTTGTGTTAAAACTTGGGTTTCCTTTGAAGTTTTTCAATTGAGTAGTATAGAGGTTAAGTATTAATACTTCGTTTGCGGCTTATGTAACTCTACCTTCCACTCCATGCACAAAGATTCGCGAATTTTGGTGGCGGGCTGTTCAAAATGTTGCGCGCAAAATGCTTGCCACATATAATTTCAACCGCAGTTGCAGGGTTAAAACGATTTTTGGAGCCTCGCCACGTCGTTACAGTCCATGTCTTTACGTTCGGTCATGATTTGACGACCGTTTTTCTTGACAATAGCTCTTCAGCGTAGTTTTCATTGCAAAAATACTCCATTGTAAGTCTGTCGTCCCAAAAGAACACCACTTTTCCCCGCAAGCTTTCCATAATTATGTTGTGTGCTGTTGCCTGGGGCTCGAGAACGGCTTATGCCACTGATCTTTGTGTTAATGTATTCTCATCTCTTGTAAGCGCCGCCCTTTTATCACCATGTCTTGGGTACGACTTGTTATAGATCCCTTTATGAATGGGTCCTGGTATCCCAAGTTGATTGCTTTCCAATGCCAATAAGTACAAAGGATATCTCTGTCTTGGAAATTCTAAATCCTCGACCTGAACACATCTTTATATTTTGATTTTATGAACATCTTGTATGTTAGAAAGAGCAATCAATTTTCGGTTGCATTGTACTACCGAGACGAACCGACAAACATTGTGAAATTGTAGTTCTGATACATCTGTTCCACCGCCATTTTATATCGGCTGCAATTACCATATGGCTTGCTGTTTCTCATATTCAATATAGTTTTAATATAATGTACGCAACTGACCATATTTCTAGAAATGATCCGCACGAGCAAGTTTATTCAAAGTAACTTATTCAAATTTTAGAAGCGGATTGACCTCTCCCTGGTGGCTCAGTGTTATGTCTGAGGTCTTATAAGAATAAAAAGCGATGTTAATACTCGCGGTGAGCACAGCGGAGATATTTGTTTGCTAGTAGT
>NW_013675407.1:12950-14910 GCF_000517525.1 Limulus polyphemus | reverse complement strand
GCTCTGCCCACACGGGTATCGAAACCAGATTTCTAGCGTTTTAAGTCCGCAGACGTACCGCTGTGCCACTGGCGGGCCAGAGCACAGATAGCTCATCGTGTAGCTTTGTGCTTAACTATTAAGAAACAAATCTGTGCTCTGCCCACACGGGTATCGAAACCAGATTTCTAGCGTTTTAAGTCCGCAGACGTACCGCTGTGCCATTGGGGGGACACAGCAGAGACAGCCCCTTGTTTAAGTTTTTGCTTAATAACAAACAAAACAAGCAGAAGTGGATTTACTCAAATTATAGTTGCGTACTAATATTTGCATTTAGGTTTTGATCTGTTGGATCTGCATAACATTAAAACGATTAAAACTGACTGTCACCTTTATAATGCACCCAAGATTGAAAGTGCGGAATGTGTTCTGTGATATACCGCGGGCTCAAACCTTGGACCTTCCATATTTAACAGTACAGTTCACAAGTACTCTCGCCAACACGACTACTCTTAATGAAATAGAGGGACTGACTGTCACCTTTATAATGCACCCAAGATTGAAAGTGCGGAATGTGTTCTGTGATATACCGCGGGCTCAAACCTTGGACCTTCCAATGTGCAGCCGGCACGCTAAGCAATTTGCGCCCCCCCCCCCGGCCTCTAATATCACAAACTGGCTCAAGGAATATACAAAATAAATATTTAGGGTAAAATTGCTAACAGACATGATATTTATTGTATGACGGTTGAAACAACAAAATCATTTGTACTGCACGCTGTCACTAAATCCACTATAACTATGACATTGAAACTAACTAATAACGTAATGAATTAATACTTATTTTTAAAATAACTTGCTAGTATCCAGAATTATTTCATTTTAAAGATAGCGAAGAGAAAATTGAACGTTCTTTAATAAACTAAAATGTAAATACGACATATTTAATATCGACGACTAGCGTATCATACAGAATTTACCACTGCCGAGTATAAGACAAAAATACAATTTTTCTGAGGAAAAAAAAAGGGTTAGCGTTGCATATACTAATCCGTTTCGAAGCTTTTCGATGATTCCAGATAGACATATTCTCGACACTTACTATAATAATTCGTCATTCGAAAAACGACCGAAATGATTTTTTTCAGTGTGACACGAAAATAGAAGTGAAACGTTAATTCGATCAAGTTTTTTTTTCTCCAAATCTAAAACAAATAAAAGCTGGGTGTTTAATAAAAAAAAATGTGTGTGTGTGTGTGTGTGTGTCTCCACCAAATATCTGATTAAACGTTTTCCAATAGCTTTGATCAACTGTTATCAGACATCCTTAAGTAGAAAGGCTTGTTCTATAAAGTTGTAAGAACATGATGTATACCTTAGATCGTTAAAAACTAGTTTCTATAGATGTCAGTTCAGTGCTCGTTTATTGTTCGATTTGAAGCTAAATAACGCTGAGAGAAGAAGAGTTATTAACACAACGAAGAGTTATTGACACAACGTAGAGTTACTGATACATTGAAGAGTTACTGAGACAATGAAGAGTTATTGACACAGTGAAGGGTTATTGACACAACGAAGAATTATTAGACAAGGAAAGTTATTGACACAATAAAGTTATTGAAACAACGAAAAGTTACTGAGACATTGAAGAGTTATTGACTCAACGAAGAGTTACTGAGACATTGAAGAGTTATTGACTCAACGAAGAGTTACTGAGACATGGAAAAGTTAGTGAGACAACGAACAGTTATTGACACAACGAAGAGATGCTGAGACAATAATGAGTTATTGACACAACGAAAAGTTATTTATACAATAAAGAGTTATTGACACAACGAAAAGTTATTTACACAATAATGAATTATTGACACAACGAAAAGTTATTTATACAATAAAGAGTTATTGACACAACGAAAAGTTATTTACACAATAATGAATTATTGACACAACGAAAAGTTATTTATACAATAAAGAGTTATTG
>NW_013675407.1:9897-12706 GCF_000517525.1 Limulus polyphemus | reverse complement strand
TTGACACAACGAAAAGTTATTTACACAATAATGAGTTATTGACACAACGAAAAGTTATTTACACAATAATGAATTATTGACACAACGAAAAGTTATTTACACAATAAAGAGTTATTGACACAACGAAAAGTTATTTACACAATAAAGAGTTATTGACACAATAAAGAGTTATTGACACAATGAAGATTTACTGAAACAAACTTAGTTGATGAAATAGTGTTTTAAACCGAGAAAGTAGTTTACAAGAAGCTGGCTAATTTTGTATATACCGAAAATAAATCATGCATTTTAAGCAGACACGCTGGTATGAAATCATATAGTGTTACAGACTACAGAATTTTCGCGCAAAGCTACATAAAGATTTGGTTTGTTTTGAATTTCGCGCAAAGTTACACGAGGGCTATCTGCGCTAACCGTCCCTAATGTAGCAGTGAAAGACTAGACGGAAGGCAGCTAGTCATCACCACCCACCGCCAAATCTTGGGCTACTCTTTTACCAACGAATAGTGGGATTGTCCGTCACATTATAACGCCCCCACGGCTGAAAGCGCAAGTTTGGTTGGACGGGGATTCGAACCCGCGACCCTCAGATTGCGAGTCGAGCGTCCTAACCACCTGGCCATACCAGGCCTTAATACAAAGCATTCTTAATGACGTCATTAATTCATAAAAAAATACTATAATACACTAAACAGACTCAATGGGTCAGCGGAAAGTGTACGGACTTACAATGTTAGGATCCGGAGTTCGATTCTACGCGGTGAAGGGAGCGTAGATAGCCCATTATGTAGCTTCGCGCTCACACAATAACAACCACAACGTTGTAATATACTTTCCTTTCAAGTTAATAATTTACAATAGTTCTGGGTAAAGATGATTTAAAAGAAAAGACAAACACCAGTTTCTTCTGAACTGTATAGTAATAATAATTTTCTTCTATTTAATACGTGGATTAATTAGAGTAACGGCTATTCCTACCCTCATCTCTCACTTCCTACCTTCATCTCTCACTTCCTACCATCATCTCTCACTTTCTATCCTAATCTCTCACTTTCTACCCTCATCTCTCACTTCCTACCTTTATCTCTCACTTTCTACCTTCATCTCTCACTTTCTACCTTCATCTCTCACTTCCTACCTTCATCTCTCACTTTCTACCTTCATCTCTCACTTCCTACCTTCATCTCTCACTTTCTACCTTCATCTCTCACTTTCTACCCTCATCTCTCACTTTTTACCCTCATCTCTCACTTTTTACCCTCATCTCTCACTTTTTACCCTCATCTCTCACTTTCTACCCTCATCTCTCACTTCCTACCTTCATCTCTCACTTTCTACCTTCATCTCTCACTTTCTACCCTCATCTCTCACTTTTTACCTTCATCTCCCACTTTTTTACCCTCATCTCTCACTTTCTACCCTCATCTCTCACTTCCTACTCTCATCTTTCACGTTCTTTGGTTGTCACCTACTCTCTAAGAACGTAAAATAATTTCATTTTTAATTCAAATGATTGAAATGGTTCCTCTTAGGTTAAACATTGATTGATTGTAATTAGATAACTTAAATGAAGCGGCTTCTTTTGTTTATGAATTATAAAATAAATGTTCTCGTACTTTCACGCGTACAACGTGAACTAAAGTGGGAAACAGGTATAAAAATAAAGGAACTTTAAATACACCACACAATACATTTAAACAACTAACAAGGTTTGTTTTGGTTACTTTGGATTTCGTGCAAAGCTACAAGAGGGCTATCTGCCCTAATTTAACAGTGATAGACTAGAGGGAAGGCAGCTAGTCAACAACGCCCACCGCCAACTCTTGGGCTACGAATAGTGGGATTGACTTTCAAGGGTGAAAGGGCAAGCATGTTTGGTGACGGGGATTCGAACCCGTGACCCGAGTCGAACGCCCTAACGACAACAACAGGAAACTGAACCCTAATATAGTATGCAGACAAATACAGGAACTGAGAAAAAAAAAAGAAACTTCTTTCAAATCGGTAATTACAACTTTAGTGTCCTTTTAAAATAAATTACAGGTCAATTTTTGTTTGTTTCCTATTAAGCACAAAGCTACACAATGGGCTATCTGTGCTGTACCCACCTCGGGTATCGACATCCGATCTATAGCGTTAGAAACTTTCAGGCTTATCGCTGAACCAATGGGGTTGAAGAAACAAACAATAGGAATTTAGAGAACATTCCTCTTTATTACGTGTTGCTGTAGTTCTCTGAACTTTCACGCGCTATCCAGAAGATGTGATCAGAACTCTTTAATTAAAGGGCGTGATATGAATTCGAAAATAAAATTTTCTTTCCCACCAGTGAAAACATTAGGCGAACTTCTGTTTGTTGACAGTGACACTTCAGGATCAACTTCTGTTTGTTGACAGTGGTACTTCAGGATCAACTTCTGTTTGTTGACAGTGGTACTTCAGGATCAACTTCTGTTTGTTGACAGTGGTACTTCAGGATCAACTTCTGTTTGTTGACAGTGGTACTTCGGGATCAACTCCTGTTTGTTGACAGTGGTACTTCGGGATCAACTCCTGTTTGTTGACAGCGGTACTTCGGGATCAACTCCTGTTTGTTGACAGTGGCACTTCAGGATCAACTTCTGTTTGTTGACAGTGGCACTTCAGGATCAACTTCTGTTTCTTGACAGTGACACTTCAGGATCAACTTCTGTTTGTCGACAATGGCACTTCAGGATCAACTTCTGTTTGTTAACAGTGGTACTTCAGGATCAACTTCTGTTTGTTAACAGTGGTACTTCAGGATCAACTTCTGTTTGTTGACAGTGAC
>NW_013675407.1:4285-9065 GCF_000517525.1 Limulus polyphemus | reverse complement strand
GACGTCATATTTAATTACTGATACGGTAGCACGTGACAGTTTGATCTGTTGTACGATCATATTTCAAAGATTATCACCTCGTGATGCTAGGGAAATCATGTTCAAGTTGTTTACCCATAAATAAAGAAAATATTACTTAGCCTAACAAGTTATTCCCGTACGTTATAGCAACAGACACCTGAAGTACAGCATAGCAACGGGGAACTAAGCTATAAAACCAAATATCTCTCCAGTAAGTAACTATCTTAAAAGAACCAGACGTAGTGTAAACTCGTCTACTCATCCTGGTAGTTAATAGTGTATTATAAGAGCAATAACATTCCAGGATTAACCGCTTTTTGTGAGAGACGATCGTTAATTTGAAAGTCTGTCCACGCCTGAGAGATTCCAGAAACTCTGACAGTAAATCAATGGATGAGCCATTTGAATCGCTTGTGACCAATTAGTAAGCCATCGGGATATTCAATGAAGATGACATTCTTTGTCGATCATATCAAGTCAGTTTCTTCGCGTCACCGTTTTCACAGAACAGTGGAATCAATACCGGCTGCAAGGACAGATCATGTTTTTGAGCATCATATAACGATCGAAAAGACTGAAAAGAATTTTGTTTTTATTAATTCAGTAGTTGTTTATACTTTCGCCTTAATCTTTTGCTAGTTGATATAAGTACATTAATGTGCGTTCTTACGTGCAGCGCCATCTAGAAGATTCACTGAATATAACTATATTCAGTCGAATGAAAAAAAATCTGAGCCTATATTACTGATTAATAAACATTTATACACACAGTGTCCTCTAGAAGTTTCATTGAATATCAAACTACTTTTGGTTCGTTGAAAAAATATTTGAACCTATATTACAGATTAATATACATTCATTCAAACATCACCCTCTTGAAGTCTCACTGGATATATCTACGTTCAGTTACATGAAAAAAAATCTTGGCCTACACACCTAGATTTTAGGGTTAACTTACTTCTGCAGAATGTTTAAATCAATATTTAAGTACTGTCTTTTCTATTTCGTAATAAAAACTATGTTAATTATATTTTTTGAGTAAAAGCAGTAAAATATTACATTGAATTTTTGTTAGTTTTTTGTAGTTAAGCACAAAGCTGCACAATGGGCTATCTGTACTATGCCCACCTAGTTTTTAGCTACATTGAATTCACACGCTTTTACAGACAACAATAAAAGTAACATATCAAATACTTTCTTCTATGCCTGTGATAGGTGACATTTCTCCTCGAAAATTTGAATAAAAAGTAATATTCTGTAGTCTGCACCATAAACTTTTGGCACCACCAGTTTCTGTATAGATTATTGGTTCCCAACCTGTTTAAACGACGTAATCCTAAACTGGCCCACTTTCATTTTAGTACCTCGCCTCTGTAGTAATAACAGAAGGCCGAACAACAGAGATATTATCCCTAACGAACCTCTGTAGTAAATACTAGTAGGCCTATCAACAGAGATATTATCCCTAACGAACCTCTGTAGTAAATACTAGTAGGCCTAACAACAGAGATATTATCCGTAACGAACCTCTGAAGTATATATATCAGTAGGCCTAACAACAATGATATTATCCCTCACAAACTTCTGTGGAAAATACCTCTAGACCTAACAACAATGATACTATCCATAACGAACCTCTATAGTAAGTACCAGTAGGCCTAACAACAATGATATCCTTAACGAACTCTGTATTAAATACTACTAGGCCTAACAACAATGATATTATCCCTAACGAACTTCTGTGGTAATTAACAGTTGATCAAACTAACGACAATGATATTATCCCTAATATTGTCACACATCTATTCACTCACTCTCACTTCGCTTTCTTTACGTATTTTATTTGTTATTACGAGTCGATTCATTATTAAGTTAATATCACAGTAGATATACATCAGACTAAACTAGAGCAGATTGCAACTGCAAAACGAATATCTCAAAGTGTGTCTGGCGAACGAACTAACAACAGAGGCTGGGAGTGTTGACAAATTAACAATTTAAGTTTACCAATACCGCATATCAATTGTATTCGTTTGTTGAATTTTATTTTCTACGTTATTTTTTTCTTTTTATTAAAATTAGCGTTCTTTTCTGTGGCTTTAGCATAACCCTGGGGCACGTGGTTGATGATTATTATTTTTTTTGTTATAAATCCTCTGGTGGCTCGGCCGGAAGTTTGAAGTTTTATAACGCTACAATACGAGGTTCGATCTCTGCCAAAAAAAAAAAAGCAGCGCTACGACAGATCATTGTTCGGCTAGAAACAAACAAAATAACACATTTGGTTGGTATTTTTCTTTGTGGTGCTATTATATCCAGGTTGTTTAGTGAGTCACCAGAAGTCAAACATTTGGTTTTGAAGCTAGTCGTATCGTATATGGGCGACTAGTGCAAATATATATACACACACACACATACATCTTCGAAACGAAACTTATTCCGCTATAACTAACGACTTACAGATCTAATAGGGCCAGTTCAGTTTATGTTGTAGTAATTTGAAACAATGCATCAAGGATGCAAAACAACTTTTACATGGATATCTTGGATCTAGCTCACTGCACAGATCGATAGATCCATAATGATGTCACTCTCCCGCTGGCAGGACCCTCTTCAAGTAAATTATGCATTTACTTATTGATTTGAAACTCTCTTTTTTTTTCCAGATTCACTCAGTTGAATACGCATAGTAAGCATCATTTTAAAAATTTAAATAAGCCTTTTGACAGATCTCTATAGTCTCATTTTAAATTCACGCTGAGTGTTGATGCTACATTCTGCTTATCTCGCGCATGCGCATTAGCACTCAACACACTTGGTCACGGGAAGACTTAAGATAAAAGTGTTTATTGTAAACGGTATTATTTATATATGAATCACTGTTTCTTCACTCGAATGAAGTTTTCATATTTTTGTGGTGTCATACTTGGTTTCTCGGCAATCTAAAAATAATCTCGTAAGTATAGCTTTTAAGTTTGATTTCTTTAACATCGGTTATTTCAGGGTCATCACGTCTGCTGAATAGGTCATCTAATTTCTCTTCGCTCTAAGTGACTAGTTGGTAGACCAAAGCACGTGGACCATGGCTATTAAAGGTCATCACGTCTTCTGAGTAAGTTATCTTAATTGTCTTAGCTTTAAGTGACTAGGTCGTAGACCATGCTACATGGGCCATGGTTATTAAAAGTCATCACATCGTCTGAGTAAATTATGTCAATTTTCTTCCCTTTAAGTGACCAGATGTAGACCATGGTTATTGATGGTCATCACATCGTCTGAGTAAATTATGTCAATTTTCTTCCCTTTAAGCGACCAGATGTAGACCATGGTTATTAATGGTCATCACATCGTCTGAGTAAATCATGTCAATTTTCTTCCCTTGAAGTGACCAGATGTAGACCATGGTTATTAAAGGTCATCACATCGTCTGAGTAAATCATGTCAGTTTTCTTCCCTTTAAGTGACCAGATGTAGACCATGGTTATTAAAGGTCATCACATCGTCTGAGTAAATTATGTCAATTTTCTTCCCTTTAAGTGACCAGATGTAGACCATGGTTATTAAAGGTCATCACATCGTCTGAGTAAATCATGTCAATTTTCTTCCCTTTAAGTGACCAGATGTAGACCATGGTTATTAAAGGTCATCACATCGTCTGAGTAAATCATGTCAATTTTTTCCCCTTTAAGCGACCAGATGTAGACCATGCTACAGTTTAAGGATGTCTAGTTATTGTTGTTCATTTTGAAGAGTAATCTAAATATTTAAAGATTTGTGATTACTCAATTGATTATTTCGGCTTCCTTTCCACAGATATTTTTTTTATGGTTTCAAAACAATGTCAGTGTGAGCTCAGATATTCCTTCGGATACCAATACCCGTTATATAAAGGACCGAGAGCAGAATAATTCAAAACGAATGCGTTTGTCTCCAACTTGTGTGTTATTGACAATGGAAGATGAACACTGTAGATCGTAAGTACGATTTCTGACGGCCCTTTCGGCTCGTGACGCTCTGTTTGACATTTTAATTGGATCTGCAAAACCACGAGCTTCAAAATGATCTGTTTCATCTAACCAAACTAATCAGTGACATCAGACGCAGCCATTTATTTGTTGTTGTTATTATTTTTTTCCTCCACGACCAAACACATCTAGAATTTTCACGCTGTATGTGAACCGTACAGAAAGGAGCACAGTACTCTTATTCGCTCGGTTAGAGTGAATAATGCATCTCTTCATCTGTTGTCTTAGATTTTTGACTGCTGACGACCAGTGACTTCAAGCTGTTGGAAAGTAAGTCAGAGTTGAACGCAAAACTAATGAAATAAGCTATCTTGTCACTCTATAAAAAAAAATTTTCTTTTCACAAGCTTACAGTTAGCTGGGAGCCGTATCGTTTGGAAAGACATATTTATCCCAGGCCAAATTTCGACAAATAACTAAAAGATATAAACTTGATTTCAGTACTTTTCCGCTTCTTCTCACATGCGTCAATAAACACAAGGAAGAAATTATATGAACCACTAACAACAGTCTGTTCCAAACACGAACTGCTATTTTCTTAAAATAGGATTAACACGCTTCAGTATTTACACATTAACACTACACGTTTAATAAACGTTCTAGTATTACTACGCCTGAGATATAGTTACATAAAAACTAGGAAGTCATAACAAACATTCTAGTATTACTACACCTGAGATATAGTTACATAAAAACTAGGAAGTCATAACAAACATTCTATCACTAAAACAGTG
>NW_013675407.1:2333-3884 GCF_000517525.1 Limulus polyphemus | reverse complement strand
ATAATATAGAATAAAGATGTATATAATATAAATATAGAATAAAGATGTATATAATATAGATATAGAATAAAGATGTATATAATATAGATATAGAATAAAGATGTATATAATATAGATATAGAATAAAGATGTATATAATATAAATATAGAATAAAGATGTATATAATATAAATATAGAATAAAGATGTATATAATATAGATATAGAATAAAGATGTATATAATATAGATATAGAATAAAGATGTATATAATATAAATATAGAATAAAGATGTATATAATATAAATAACGTATGCTTTAGGAGGAAAAAAAACCTATTTGTTCTTTCTCTTTTTTTTCTCCTTTTGTTTGTTGAGATGGAAGAAATTTCGGGTTTTATCCCCCCTTCTGTTCTAGTTTCTTTGTCACTAAGCACGAAGCTACACGATGACTTATCTGTTATTACGGTATCGTAGATCAACAATGGCTTATCCGTTATTACGGTATCGTAGATCAACAATGGCTTATCCGTTATTACGGTATCGTAGATCAACAATGGCTTATCTGTTATAACAGTATCGTAGATCAACAATGACTTATCTGTTATTACGGTATCGTAGATCAACAATGGCTTATCTGTTATTACGGTATCGTAGAAGATAAGTCATTGTTGAGTTATTACGGTATCGTAGATCAATGTCCTGCTTCAGTATTACATCGTATCCAATCGTTTAGAGTACTTCTTAACTTGTCCTGCTTCAGTATTACATCGTATCCAATCGTTTACTGTACTTCTTAACTCGTCCTGCTTCAGTATTACATCGTATCCAATCGTTTACTGTACTACTTAACTTGTCCTGCTTCAGTATTACATCGTATCCAATCGTTTACAGTACTTCTTAGCTTGTCCTGCTTCAGTATTACACCGTATCCAATCGTTTACAGTACTTCTTAACTTGTCCTGCTTCAGTATTACACCGTATCCAATCGTTTACAGTACTTCTTAACTTGTCCTGCTTCAGTATTACATCGTATCCAATCGTTTACTGTACTTCTTAACTTGTCCTGCTTCAGAATAATAAAAAAAGGCCCGGCATGGCCAGGTGGTTAAGGCACTCGACTCCCAATCTGAGGGTCGCGGGTTCGAATCCCTCTCCCACCAAACATGCTCGCCGTTTTAGCCGTGGGGGCTTTATAATGTGCAGTCAATCCCACTATTCATTGGTAAAAGAGTAGCCCAAGAGTTGGCGGTGGGTGGTGATGACTAGCTGCCTTCCCTCTACTCTTACACTGCTAAATTAGGGACGGCTAGCGCAGATAGCCCTCGTGTAGCTTTGCGCGAAATTCAAAAACAAACAAACAGAAAAAAAAACCAAAACCAAACAGAACTGTTGGATATCTCACGGTTACAAAACGCTCGATAAGCAAGGTTCCGCCATAAAAAAGATCCAATCAGAGTAACAGAAATAATGGCTGGAGACGGCTTGAATGGGTAATGAAGAAAAACTTTAATATAACAGCAAATGTACAACGTTTCGACAAGGTTTTGTCATCATCAAAACCTTGTCGAAACG
>NW_013675407.1:0-1809 GCF_000517525.1 Limulus polyphemus | reverse complement strand
AATTAACGTGATCGTCGTAGGGGGTTTGCGCAGAGCTTCGCAAGTACCGTACCGGCGTATAATCAACCCTAATTTTGAACTGACAAACGAGAGAGAGTGAAGGCAGTTGTTAACTGTCTAGTCACTTACAGCTTCGAAGTGCGGAGCGCGTATTTGGGGCGTGAACGTTTCGGATTCATAGTCCGGGCACGCTACCTATTAAGCCACACCCGACCAGTTTAATTTGACTCACTTTTTTTTTCGTTATTGAAACCGTTTATTTGTTTGTTGTTGTTTGTGGTGTTTGCAGCACAGGGATCGAACCTCCGAACTTTAGCGATATAAGCCCAATAAAGCATACCGCTAAGCCATTATAATCTGAAATGATACTATTAGGAAAGTATACGTGAATTTTCAGACCATGATTCTCATATCTTATAATTACGATTATAAATGAACGGGTCTTTCTTTGGCAGAGCCATTTTATTCTAGTTATAACTGAAAGGAACGGGATATTTAATCTATTTAATGGCCAGCTTACTCAATAATTACGCATTTAAATAATTAATTAATTAATAATCAGAATAGGTCTTGCTTCTTTGTTTTGGAGCAAAACCACACTTGGCTATCTGCTGTGTCTTCCGCGGTGAATCAAACCCCGGACTTTAGCGTTGTTAGTCTGTAGACTTACCGCTCTCCCACCGGGGGGACAATCACAATAGTTCACTAGTGCGCAGCCGTCTTGTTTCTTTGTTTTGGAGCCAAGCCACACTGGACTATCTGCTGTGTCTTCCGCGGTGAATCAAACCCCGAACTTTAGCGTTGTTAATCTGTAGATTTACCGCTCTCCCACCGGGGGGACAATCACAATAGTTCACTAGTGCGCAGCCGTCTTGTTTCTTTGTTTTGGAACAAAGCCACACTGGACTATCTGCTGTGTTTACCGCGATGAATCAAACCCCGGACTTTAGCGTTGTTAGTCTGTAGACTTACCGCTCTCCCACCGGGGGGGGGGGGGACAATCACAATAGTTCACTAGTGCGCAGCCTAGACTAGAACGTAATGTAATAATTTTACTAACGTTTCTTCAGAATAACAGCAATAATAAATCAACTAAACAGGATTACATCTACTGAGCCGTATGCCTAATGTGAGCTAATGATAATCTTTGTTTCTTCGCTGGTTTAGTTCCCTTACGTTTTAAACCTAATCACCCGAGCATTCCTTATTTTACAGTATAGTTTAGAGTCGACATAAGAAGATCCCCTTTGGTTGTTCGTTTCTCGTAACTTCTAGAAGAGCTATAAAAATGACAGAAGCAGTCGATCATTCCTGCCTGTTACTTCCTGTCTATAGTATCCTGTCAAATGTAATGTAGTGTGATACAAGCCCCCTGGTGGCAGTGTCATAAGATATAGTCGACTTCGTGCTGCTGCTGCTAGTGTGGATATGCAGAGTTATGGCTGGTTATGTTCAATAAAATTAGGAAATCGTGTAACTTTTTAAGAAATAACTAAAGGCAGATTATTAAGTTCCAAAGTTTTGACACATTTTAAGCTATAAAACTGAACCTAGTGATTATTAGGTTAACATAGCCAGATAATATTATTTTGTTCAACATAGCCAGATAGTATTATTTAGTTCAACATAGCCAGATACTATTATTTAATTCAACAAAGCCAGATAATATTATTTAGTTCAACATAGCCAGATAATATTATTTAGCTCAACAAAGCCAGATAATATTATTTAGTTCAACATAGCCAGATAATATTATTTAGCTCAACAAAGCCAGATAATATTATTTAGTTCAACATAGCCAGATAATAT
>NW_013675406.1:16001-23890 GCF_000517525.1 Limulus polyphemus | reverse complement strand
TTGTAGTTTTTCCTTCCTTCTGTAGTATCATAATAGGTTGTAGTTTTCCTTCTTTCTGTAGTATTATAATAGGTTGTAGTTTTTCCTTCCTTCTGTAGTATCATAATAGGTTGTAGTTTTCCTTCTTTCTGTAGTATTATGATAGGTTGTAGTTTTTCCTTCCTTCTGTAGTATCATAATAGGTTGTAGTTTTCCTTCTTTCTGTAGTATTATGATAGGTTGTAGTTTTTCCTTCCTTCTGCTATACTTCAATAGAAATTCTTTATTGTTCTTTCGGTGATGTTTACCAGTAATGATTGAACAAACTAAGAAATATCTTATTTTAACATTCAGACTCGTGGTACTACTATTAAACATAATATGCTGAAGAAGAAAATATGTTACTTACTAGAGAGAAATCAGTAAAACTACCTTTTAAGAATTAGGTTAATATTTTAGCAGTGTTATCTAGGCCTAACTTGAAATGTTTCGTTCATGCATCTTTAAACCGATATCTGCATATATAAAGAAGTAGTGCTGATTTTAATAACTAAGACTCTTATCATTTTTACTTGCTAAGTTTTAGCCTTGTAATAAAAAACGAAATGAATCAGATTAGATTTTACAAAGAACTAGATTTTGCTGTAAAACTAGGTTATGTCTGTAATCCTTCAGTTTACTTTAATTATGTCACTGGTATCAGGTTTTCTTTACCATAATGTTTTGCTCATCTGATGACTTCACTGTCATTTCTCTAAGATGTTCCTACATTTAGGAATATTTTTACGAGAATGAATCACTTAACATTAACATTTATGTATTATAAAGAATTCTACAAAATAGCATTTGTTAAGAATACAATGGTTTTAAAATGTCTATCCAAGTGATCTGTGTTTTTACTACACAATGAAGAAATCAAACACTTTATGTTTGCTCATTGTTATGACTCTGTTGTCATAAATTTATAATTAAAATATTATTGAGTTAATAGAAAAGACAAGAAAGACTCACATGTTTAAAGTTTATATAGGAGAGATATGCTATTACTTTTATTATCTTTTTGAAAACTTGTCTCTTTTTTCCGTTAATTATGATTTTTGTTTGAGTTATTTAGTAAATGTAGAAACAAGTATTATTTAGTTAACTGACTTGTGTTCGTCATGCTTCATAATGAAGAACAGATCCGGTTTCCCATTTAAAAAGTTTTCGGTTTATCAGATGTAACAATGAAACCGTTTATTAGACACTACTACAACAAGAAAACAGCTTAGAGCAGGGATTCTCAACTTTTCCTCCATCATTAACCCCCTCGGCTTGATGTATTTCTCCATTTACCCCCTTACTTCCATACAAAAAATTCATGGCCATCATAAGGGGACAGAAAAACAAGAAGGTCAGAAAAAAAATATTTTTCAGATTTTGCACAAAAATAGCACACACACACATTCTTAGCATTCTCTCTCTCTCTCTCTCTCACACACACATTCTTAGCATTCTCTCTCTCTCTTACACACACACACATTCTTAGTATTCTCTCTCTCACACACACACATTCTTAGTATTCTCTCTCTCACACACACACATTCTTATTATTCTCTCTCTCACACACACATTTTACAAAATGAAATTTAATTAAATTATTATTCAATCATCAGGTACATCAATTATTTACCCCCTGTTATGTAATTTTTTACCCCCAAGGGGTATATTTACCCCTGGTTGAGAATCACTGGCTTAGATGATACTACTGTCACAACAAAAAGTTTATAGGACACTACTGTAACAAGAGGACAGTTTATAAGACACTACTCTAACAAGAAAATAGTTTATAGGACACTACTGTAACAAGAAAATAGTTTATAGAGCATTGTAACAAGAGGACAGTTTATAGGACACTACTCTAACAACAAAATAGTTTATAGGACACTACTGTAACAAGAAAATAGTTTATAGAGCATTGTAACAAGAGGACAGTTTATACGACACTACTCTAACAACAAAATAGTTTATAGGACACTATTGTAGTAAGAGAATAGCTTAGGGGACACTACTGTAACAAGAGAACAGCTTAGGAGCAATAATGTAACAAGAGGACAGTTTAGGGGACAATAATGTAACAAGAGGACAGTTTAGGGGACACTACTGTAACAAGAAAATAGTTTATAGGATATTACTCTAACAACAAAATAGTTTGTAGGACTCTACTGTAACAACACAATAGTTTATATGACACTACTCTAACAATAAAATAGTTTGTAGGACTCTACTGTAACAACACCATAGTTTATAGGACACTACTGTAACAAGAAAATAATCTATAGGCCATTGTAACAAGAGGACAGTTTATAGGACACTACTCTAACAACAAAAATAGTTTATAGGGCTACAATCTAATGTTTCCTATTGTGTTTCTCTTTTTTAGACCTTTCTCTGCTACAATCTAACGTTTCCTATTGTGTTTCTCTTTTTTAGACCTTTCTCTACTACAATTTTACGTTTCCTATTGTGTTTCTCTTTTTCAGACCTTTTTCTGCTACAATCTAATGTTTCCAATTGTGTTTTTTGGCACTTTTTTGAACATATTTAAACATCAGAATTCCAAAGAGATGTTCAAGTGTCCATGTGATATATATAAAAAATTTTTCTTAGTTTGGATAGTCCTGACGGTTACGCCCGAATCATTTAACTGAAAAATAATTTTCTTCATCCTTAAAAGTTCAGAACAGCGGAGTTCATGTTCACTAGCTACACATAGGTGTCGCACGTTTCCAATTTTGAACTAGGAAAGGTTGGTTGTTTGAAGTTAAGCACAAAGTTACAGAATGGGCTATCTGTACTCTGCCCACTAGGCAACTAGGAAAGAAAAGAGTACGCTTTTTACCCATAAAAGCTTAGAATGTGTACCTTGTTATTTTATAATATCAAATTATTTTTTATTGCAGTTGCTTTGTTTTGAATAATGTATTTTCGAAGGTAACTCGTTATTAGTTATCGACAGATAGACAATTGTTAACGTATGTACAAATTGAGATGGCACAGCACCTGTTTAAAAGAGTATCCAGTTTAAAGAAAAGTCTGTCAAGCACGTAACTCAGTCTTAAGGCTAACTCTAACCTAACATATAGCAACATTTCAGTTTTTATTATTATTATTCTTTTAACTTAACAGAAAAATAACTGGTGTAAACAACTTCCATGTAAAAGGAGATGATTGTGTTTATAAACACACACAATTTAGTGTCCCCTAAACTGTACTCTTGTTACATTAGTTCCTCTAAACTATTCCTTGTTACATTAGTGTTCCCTAAACTGTCCTCTTGTTACAGTAGAATCATATAAACTGTTTTCTTGTTACAGTGGTGCCCTATAAATCGTCCTCTTGTTACAGTAGAATCATATAAACTGTTTTCTTGTTACAGTAGTGTCCTATAAACTATTGTTTTGTTACAGTAGTGTCCTATAATACCCTATAAACTATATTGTTGTTAGAGTAATGTCCTATAATACCCTATAAACTATATTGTTGTTAGAGTAATGTCCTATAAATTATTGTGTTGTTAGAGTAGTGCTCTATAAACTATTGTGTTGTTAGAGTAGTGCTAAGAGAAAGGTCTAAAAAAGAGAAACACAATAGGAAACGTAAGATTGTAGCAGAGAAAGGTCTAAAAAAGAGAAACACAATAGGAAACATTAGATTGTTGCAGAGAAAGGTCTAGGAAAAAACACGAGAAACACAATGGGAAACGTTAGATTGTAACAAAGAAAGGTCTAAAACAATAGAGAAACACAATGGGAAACGTTAGATTGTAACAAAGAAAGGTCTAAAACAATAGAGAAACACAACTGGAAACATTAGATTGTAACAAAGAAAGGTCTAAAACAATAGAGAAACACAATTGGAAACATTAGATTGTAGCAAAGGAAAATTTAATAGAAATAGAACCACAATAGGAAACGTTAGATTGTAACAAAGAAAGGTCTAAAACAATAGAGAAACACAACTGGAAACATTAGATTGTATAAGAAAGAGGTCTAGGAAAAGAGCAACCCATTTGGAAACCCGAAACATAGTTTTGAACAATTGAGCAGATTTATTACCCAAATTATTTTAAGACTAACCTTCAAGTGGCTTCAAACTTAATGATCTGTATGTTCGTTCATAATTTGTTATTTCGTTTAATGACAACCAGATGGAGCCAAATCAAAATTGCGACAGTAAACTTCTTATCACTGATTCTTTCTACATTTCAGTCTTATGTTGTGAAATCACTAACTTTATCATTTGGCGTATAAATCTGAATGCATCTTTCACATCTTTAATAATCGTGAACTGTAAAAAAAAAGAATTAATTAACAACAATGACTCTTTTTTTTTGTTAAAATTATATCTGTCATGAGACATTAGTATTAAGCTTCATATACATTTTAATACTGTAATATCTATTCAGTCCATTAGGATTTTTCAAGAATAAGAATATGCACGTCATATCCATTGTCGAGACGCGTTTTGTTCAGTGCAGAGTTCTTCAGGCAACAAACACATTAGCCGTCGTAACGATATTTACGTAAGTCATTTGTTACAACAGCTTAAAATGCATTCGCAACATAACAATTGTTTTTCTTTTGTTATCTTTTTTTTTTTGCTTATAATGAAAATATCATTCACCAAGAATATTTTTGAAATATCTAGATGATGCAGGTTTGACAGTAAATATCTGCGCATGCTCATACTAGCTTAGGAAAGTGGCTAAAAGAGCTTCCAAAGGTAAATTAGACTTGATATGAACGTTGTTAAATGTTAAACCACTACAAGAGGGGGAAAGGAAGAACGAAAATTTGTACTGTATTCCGCGCATCTTCCGGTTTACGTCTACGCACTATATATATAAGTGAGATCAGGTAAAGACGAATTGCTACTGATGTTAAAGTGTTTACAATTATCCCTAACACAGACAAAGTTCGTCTCACGTGCATCTGTGGGAGAATCGTCTGCGTGACTAACAGCATCGTTCCAAGGTAAGTAAATGTTTATTCGACCATTGTAAGCTTTCAGTAAAAGAACATTTCCGCGGGACAAGCAATATAAAATGTGAATAAAGCAGCCACTGTTGAAGATATCGACTCTTTAGTGAGATATTATGAGGAAAATTAAGAACAGAACATCTGCAAACAAAAATTAACAGCTAAACAAAGAAAGGGGGAGAGGTGAGATGTTAAAAATGATGATCAACTTTAATAAACATCCTAATGATGTTCAATCTTAACAAACATCCTAATGAAGATCAATCTTAATAAACATCCTAATGATGTTCAATCTTAATAAACATCCTAATGATGATCAACTTTAATAAACATCCTAATGATGTTCAATCTTAATAAACATCCTAATGATGATCAACTTTAATAAACATCCTAATGATGTTCAATCTTAATAAACATCCTAATGAAGATCAACCTTAATAAACATCCTAATGATGATCAACTTAACAAACATCCTAAAGAAGATCAATCTTAACAAACATCCTAATGAAGATCAATCTTAATAAACATCCTAATGATGATCAACTTAATAAACATCCTAATGATGTTCAATCTTAATAAACATCCTAATGAAGATCAACCTTAATAAACATCCTAATGATGATCAACCTTAATAAACATCCTAATGAAGATCAATCTTAACAAACATCCTAATGAAGATCAATCTTAATAAACATCCTAATGATGTTCAATCTTAATAAACATCCTAATGATGTTCAATCTTAATAAACATCCTAATGAATATCAACCTTAATAAACATTCTAATGATGATCAACCTTAATAAACATCCTAATGATGTTCAATCTTAATAAACATCCTAATGATGATCAACCTTAATAAACATCCTAATGAAGATCAATTTTAATCAACATCCTAATGATGTTCAATCTTAATAAACATCCTAATGAAGATCAGTCTTAATAAACACCCTAATGATGATCAACTTTAATAAACATACTTATGATATCTGGTCTCGTTAAACATTCTAATGACGATCAGATTTGATAAATATATTAATGATGGTCGTTTTTAAAAATCTTCATAGACTTTATATGTATTAAAAAGTTTGGTTCTTTTGTCCAATTAACTGTTCTGTTTTTGAAAGGGAAAAAATCAAAGAAACCACTGTAAGGGAAACAGCGATTTATCTCTGCAGTCGTGACAGTGGTTTAGTTTAAAATGATTAGCCTGTTTTGTTATCTTTCATGCTTAACGCGCAAACGTGAATAAATGTTGTCTGATAAATCGGTTTTAAAGTTAGGGCATGTGTTTCTGGTGAAAACATGCTTTTCTTTCCAACTACAGGTTAAACATTCAGCTATTTCTAACGATGTTTGTGTTTCAGAGATATAAAATTTACATTGTACCTAAGCGTAAAAAAAATCTTTCTCAAAAAATGCTAATGACAATCGAATATTGTTTTAGAAATTTTCTGAGTGAATATTTTTTTAACAACAGTTTTTTATTTTTAATAACCTTTACTCGTTAGAATGATGCAAATATTATTCTATTAGGATTTCTAAAAGTAAATTAGTGTTTTTATGAAGGTTTAAGGGTTATTATAGTATGATTTCTAAAAGTAAATTAGTGTTTTTATGAAGGTTTAAGGGTTATTATAGTATGATTTCTAAATGTGAATTAGTGTTTTTATAAAGAACAATCAAAAGATAATTGTAATTTGTAACATTTATAGCTGTGACAAGGCAACACCACTCTATGAATTAATGCCAATGAGCCCATCTTTTCGTTTTATGAAATCACGACTAGTTTTTCAGATTATATATATATAGTGGTCTCACATAGTCTATCTGATTTGTCACTTTGGGTTAATTCACAACGTTTAAAATTGCTCCAAACTGTTCGTAAACAATGGTTAGGCCTAAAAGACGACGTTTGGAAGTTTCATTCACGTAGAAAGCCGATTGACATATGTAAGTCCAAACACACCAAACTGTTTAGACGATTTGACTACAAACTTCAAAGTGTCCATAGTAAACCAATGTTATGGTTGCTTGGACACCCAAAAAATTAGATAATCATGCACAACACAAGCGGGTAACCACTTTCTGTCGCTTCTTTCTGGCATGCTGTAATTGTAGAGTACCTTTTCCGGTGCTGAATTAAATGTTCGCAGCCACAACTGGATATTGTGTCAGCGCAATGTCGAGGTTGTGACTGCTATTATTTAATATTTTTTTTTCTTTGCCGTGTCCAGATTATTATAATATCCAGTTATCCTTTATTTTACTTTTGTGCAGTGGAAAAGAAATTCTTGTTTAATGAAGGAATGAGAGTATTCAAGTAGGGCTTTCTGAAACTTACTAGTATATGCATGATAATGCGACATTATATTTGATTCCGATCAAAAATCACAACAAAAAGGATATCCAGTTTGAACCTACTTGTTTAAGCTCTACTAGAACCTTAAAAACAGAGTTTGAACTTAATTGATTCAGTTCTACTAAAATCTTAAACACAGTTTGAAATTACTTGTTTAAGCTCTATTAAAACCTTAAACACACAGTTTGAAATTACTTGTTTAAGCTCTACTAAAACTTTAAACACACAGTTTGAAATTACTTGTTTCAGCACTACTAAAATCTTAAACAAAGTTTGAAATTACTTGTTTAAGCTCTACTAAAACCTTAAACACACAGTTTGAAATTACTTGTTTCAGCACTACTAAAATTTTAAACATACAGTTTGAAATTACTTGTTTCAGCACTACTAAAACGTTAAACATACAGTTTGAAATTACTTGTTTCAGCACTACTAAAACTTTAAACATACAGTTTGAAATTACTTGTTTAAGCTCTACTAAAACCTTAAACACAGTTTGAAATTACTTGTTTAAGCTCTACTAAAACCTT
>NW_013675406.1:13913-15179 GCF_000517525.1 Limulus polyphemus | reverse complement strand
TAGTTAAAATTACTTGTTTCAGCACTACTAAAACTTTAAACATACAGTTTGAAATTACTTGTTTCAGCACTACTAAAACTTTAAACATACAGTTTGAAATTACTTGTTTCAGCTCTACTAAAACCTTAAACACACAGTTTGAAATTACCTGTTTCAGCTCAACTAAATCCTTAAACACATAGTTTGAAATTATTTGTTTAAGCTCTACTAAAACCTTAAACGCACAGTTTAAACTTATTTTGTTGGACTGGGTTAAAATATTTAAGATATCTATACACTGGCAGACATCAATAAAAAATACTGATAAAAAATCCATCATAGCCCAATAGATAAAATATATAATTAAAGGTCTAAGTGTACCCGCTGAATAAGATTAGGCAGTACATATATTGAGACTGATAAGCACAGGAAAATTTAGTTGGACATACAGTTAGATATTTACATTGACACGTTTGAGACGAATCTAACTACAGACTTACAGATATTGTTTATTTTAGCACAAAGCTAAACAATGGACCATGAAAGATGTTATATTTCATCCCGATCGATAAAACTAATAAAAAAGGATTTTTAGGATTGAATTAAAATATATGTATGATGTTGTGAAAGTTGTTTTACCAATAGTTCTACAATTGTTATAAAATATTGTATATTTCATGATCATAAGCATCTTCATCAACAACTATTGAACGTCATATTATTTTCTTTTATTGGTCCTAAAAATATTTCCCCTTCTTCCCCAAAGATGAAAATAATAATTAAAGTAAAGTAAAGTAAATCTCATGTGTAAAAGAACTGAATAAGATTTGTTGCTGTTAGCTAAATTTAAGGAAAGAAAATAAATGATATATAGACTGACACATACATACATACATGTTAAAAAAGATTGCTGGACAGACAGACAAAGAAATAAATATAACCGCATAGAAACATAAATAGACAGACATCGAGAGCACAGAGACAGATTGACAAACATAGTCATTTGGGCGGACAGATAGATGTAGGTAAACTCTTATATATGACATCTGCCCTAGTACTTAGAGAAAGGGCGGACAGATAGATGTAGGTAAACTCTTATATATGACCTCTGTCCTAATACTTAGAAAAGGGGAGGACTGATAGACGTAGTTCAACTCCTTTATATGACCTCTGCCCTAATACTTAGAGAAAGGGCGGACTGATAGATGTAATTCAACTCCTTTATATGACCTCTGCCCTAATACTTAGAGAAAGGGCGGACTGATAGATGTAATTCAACTCCTTTAT
>NW_013675406.1:9608-13096 GCF_000517525.1 Limulus polyphemus | reverse complement strand
GAAAAGGCGGACAGATAGATGTAGGTAAACTCTTATATATGACCTCTGCCCTAATACTTCGAGAAAAGGCGGACAGATAGATGTAGGTAAACTCTTATATATGACCTCTGCCCTAATACTTCGAGAAAGGGCGGACAGATAGATGTAGGTAAACTCTTATATATGACCTCTGTCCTAATACTTAGAGAAGGGCGGACAGATAGACTTAGGTCAACTCCTTTATATGACCTCTGCCCTAATACTTAGAGAAAGGGCGGACTGATAGATGTAGGTAAACTCTTATATATGACCTCTGTCCTAATACTTAGAGAAAGGGCGGACAGATAGACTTAGGTCAACTCCTTTATATGACCTCTGTCCTAATACTTAGAGAAAGGGCGGACTGATAGATGTAATTCAACTCCTTTATATGACCCCTGCTCTAATACGTTATCACATCAACTAGTTAACCTACTCAAGATAAGATTTACTTTAAGTTGATCTGAATTTGCTGGCCATTCGGTTTTGCTATTATTGAATTGCTATTTTTACCCTCAAACTTTTTTTCATCATTTAACGACACTTTTGTTTGACTGAAATAGACGGACGAAAATTGAACTCTTTCTTAATCGCAAATTTGACCCAGTTCGATACAACCATTACAAATAACACGTGTTCTACTTCCCAGCCAGATCACGCAAGTACTGCGGTGATTGTTTTCTTGGACTCCGCATGCACGAGCTCACAGTGTGTTGTGATTAGTCTCGAAGAATAACGTCCAATCTACCACTTTATGTGGGAACTCAGATTTTTTTAGGTTTATTGTTCGAGTATTTTGATCAGCATGTTTTACTTTTTGTTTTTTTGGCAGTATAATAATGTTCGATAACAAATAATTCAAAATACGAAATAAAGAAATATAATTTAAAGATACGACATCAGTGACGTATAGAACAGACTCCTGAGCCCGAAGCTTAACAGATCAAAATACCTCACAAAAAATTAAAGTAGAATCTCAAAACTTTTCCCATAATGGCTCAAATGAACTACATATTTTCTCAGCATTGTTTCTGTGCCCTTAAATATGACTTTTATCTTAAGTCTTATGATTGCTTTTAGGAGTGATAAATGTAACGATTTTGAACATTTTCAGCAACGGTTGCACTGCACGAAACAGCTGTTTCAGCAACAGTTGCACGACACGAAACACCTGTTTTAGCAACAGTTGCACTACACGAAACACCTGTTTCAGCAACAGTTGCACTACACGAAACATCTGTTTCAGCAACAGTTGCACTACACGAAACACCTGTTTCAGCAACAGTTGCACTGCACAGTACAACATTTCAAGCAGCAGTTGCACTACACGAAACACCTGTTTCAGCAACAGTTGTACTGCACAGTACAACCTTTTTAAGCAGCAGTTGCACTACACGAAACACCTGTTTCAGCATCAGTTGCACAGTACCTATCCAGTGTTCCTGGTTTTAACGTCAATCTAATGTAACCCCCCACACACACATCATGCCAAACTGGGAAATATATTTCTTGAAGAAGAGTGGATAGACCGAATGGAGTTTTTTTTTACCGTTCTGCTGCTGTTTCATCAATACATTTTACTTCGGTTTACTGGGAACCACTGAAAGATTTTGTGATAGAAACAATGAAAATGATACGTGGTGTCAGTCTTAAAATAACAACAAAATTTTAGTTTAAAAAATAACACGATTATTGTTCTAATTATTATAGAAAAATTATTTTACTCTGTTTATTAAGTTTCTAACTCACACTACACAAAACAATTATAGCATAATCGGAGTTTGTAATATGATATATATATATATATATAGTAAGAACAAAAATCACTGATATAAAATAACGTCTATCATCTTTATTAGTTCATTTTATAGACGAAGCACCTAGTTTTGCTTTTTCGTTGCTGAAACATTATAAATTATAATTATTCTTAATTGTTTATTACAGTATAGGAATGTAAAACGAAACCTGACACCTTCGTAGTATCAGATCATTATGTAAACTTCAAGAGACAAGTTTGGGAGTAGAATTGCCATGTAGCTCTCAGGAGATGGGAATTGTTATTTGGGGTGGGGGAACATAGATGATCATGAGGTAAAGCACTTTGTAGCTCTCAGGAGATGGGTATGAGTGTGAACATAGATGATCATGAGGTAAAGCACTTTGTAGCTCTCAGGAAATGGGAATTGGAGTGAGCATAGATGATCCTGAGGTAAAGCACTTTGTAGCTCTCAGGAGATGGGAATTGGAGTGAGCATAGGTGATCCTGAGGTAAAGCACTTTGTAGCTCTAGGAGATGGGAATTGGAGTGAGCATAGATGATCCTGAGGTAAAGCACTTTGTAGCTCTCAGGAGATGGGAATTGGAGTGAGCATAGGTGATCCTGAGGTAAAGCACTTTGTAGCTCTCAGGGTATGGGTATGAGTGTGAACATAAATGTGCTATTGGGGGCGCGTTATAAGAGTGACAGTCAAATTCTACCGTTCGGTCTAACAAGAGTACCACAAGGTTTGGCAGTGTGTGGTGTCGATTACTTGTCATCCCTTAAGTTTATCACATCATAATTAGGGAGAGTTAGCGCAAGTAGCCCCCGAGTAGCTTTGCGCGAACTCCAAAAACAAATGAAAAGATAATCAAACCAAAATACGGTATTAGGTAACATTCTACAACCACTGTATTAAATAGTCAAGTAGCCTTCTATGTGAAATGTTTATACAGTGAAGCATGACGATGGGATTAAAATTCGAAATTTTAAAAAAAGTGTTTATTCTTTGTCATTTTGATTTGTGTTTTACATTTGAATTCGGCTAAGTAGTGCAAACACCGAAAGGTTTTTTTTTCTCTACAAACACTCCTATTCCATGGATTGGACGGAGGTTTTTTTTTCTTCTTATAATACTAATTTGTACCGAATACTTTTACATCTCTTGAATAGGTTTAAAACCTTGAAAGTTCAAAGAAAGTTATCAAATAACTGCTCACCACATTTTCTTGGCAATATTTAAAGGACATGGACATATCCGTACTATGTAAACTTACGCGAGGATAAATATTGAAGGATACTCTTAATCAGTCATTCTACAAGGAATTGTTTGCATAGCCAGTGTATTGAAAATTAGTTCAATCAGCTGCTGGTTACTGTCCACTCTAATTGGTCACAACATAGGGCGCTGCAAACCATGTTTTACTGATTAAAATGTCGCCTCTAAACTTTTACTTTTGAAAAGTAATTTGTTAAAATAAACAGAAGCGTATGAAACAGCTTGTGGTCAAAGAGTCATGTTTGTTACATTAAATTGATCAGCAAGAATGAGCTGATGGATAGCAAGTCATACTTTTTTGAAGGAAACAGCTTATTGCCAGACATGATTGTTACATTAAACAGATAAGCAAGAACGAGCTGACGGATAGCAAGTCGTACTTTTTGAAGGAAATAAAACATAAAGAAACAGCGTGTGGCCAGTGAGTTATCA
>NW_013675406.1:6755-8652 GCF_000517525.1 Limulus polyphemus | reverse complement strand
GCAGACGTGTAAAATAACAACAATAAGATGTAGAAATTGAAGTTACAACACTTGCAGACGTGTTAAATAACAACAATAAGATGCAGAAATTGAAGTTACAACACTTGCAGACATGTTTGTAACTTCAGAGTTGAAAGTATCTATAGCTTGTAATTTCAAAGTTGAAAGTGTCCATAGTTTGTAACTTCAAAATTGAGAGTGTCCAAAGTTTGTAACTTCAAAATTGAGAGTGTCCAAAGTTTGTAACTTCAAAATTGA
The DNA here is from genome assembly GCF_000517525.1 of Limulus polyphemus. NCBI lineage: Eukaryota > Metazoa > Arthropoda > Merostomata > Xiphosura > Limulidae > Limulus > Limulus polyphemus. Next base: position 8,394 of record NW_013675406.1, on the reverse strand, counting down.
GAGTGTCCAAAGTTTGCAACGTAAAAGTTGAAAGTATCCATAGCTTGTAACTTCAAAGTTGAGAGTGTCCATAGTTTGTAACTTCAAAGTTGAAAGTGTCCATAATTTGGAACTTCTAAGTTGAAATTGTCCATAGTTTGTAACTTGAAATTTGAAAATGCCCATAGTTTGTAATTTTAAAGTTGAAAGTGTCTATAATGTGTAACTTCAAAGTTGAAAGTGTCCATAATTTGGAACTTCTAAGTTGAAATTGTCCATAGTTTGTAATTTTAAAGTTGAAAGTGTCTATAATGTGTAACTTCCAAGTTGAAAGTGTCCATAATTTGTAACTTCAAAGTTTAACGTGTCCATTTTATTCAAAAAACTTTGAACTTGATCGTCTGATTAATGATGCCAATATCCAAATTCAGGTGGTTGTTTTATTTTAGTGAAAGAGACGTTTTTTCCAGAGTAAGTTCATGTTGATATATTTGTTCGGCAGTGTAAAGGAAACCTTGATAATAAAGTACAAGTCTTGTATATATATAAGCATGAGTGATGTACAAAGCTTTATTATAATCTTTATTTCTAAGATTTTGGAGTAGGAAAATTTAAGTTCGAATAAGCATAAATTTGCATCTTGTAGACTGAAGTTACCTTTTATTGGAATTCCTTATATTTGTCGAAAGACATGTTGACAAAACAGCACAAATGTATGTAAAGTTAAAAATACATGACCCTTAAGAATTCGTTTAATGTTAAACAATGGCTGTTTTTTTGTGAGTGGCATTGTCATAAAAAGTCTTAAGAATTCGTTTAATGTTAAACAATGGCTGTTTTTTTGTGAATGGCATTGTCATAAAAAGTCTTAAGAATTCGTTTAATGTTAAACAATGGCTGTTTTTGTATGTGAGTGGCATTGTCATAAAAAGTCTTAAGAATTCATTTAATGTTAAACAATGGCTGTTTCTGTTTGTGAGTGGCATTGTCATAAAGAATCTTAAGATTCGCCTAATGTTAAACAATGGCTGTTTTTTGTGAGTGGTATTGTCATAAAAAATCTTAAGAATTCGCCTAATGTTAAACAATGGCTGTTTTTTGTGTGAGTGGTATTGTCATAAAAAGTCTTAAGAATTCGTTTAATGTTAAACAATGTCTGGTTTTTTTGTGAGTGGCATTGTCATAAAAAATCTTGTGTTTATGAGAGCAGAGAATTAACTTACCAGAATTATTAAAAGGCCTTGAAATTGTTGACTAAAGACTTCTTTTAATTATATCACAATATTTTTAGCGTTATAAGTCCGAAGACATACAGCTGATCCACTGGGGAGGGGAATTTATCAATAGAAAGACTAATGTAAAGATTACTTAAATCAAACGTTTCTATTGTTTAGCCTCAAAACCTTTATATTCAGTGTAATAACAGCTGTTAATGAACGGATTAATGTCAGTACACAACTACGTTTTCAGAGCATTTCGAGCAAGTGTTTTTTGTTAAGTGACGACAACTATGTTTTCAGAGCATTTCGAGCAAGTGTTTTTTGTTAAGTGACGACAACTATGTTTTCAGAGCATTTCGAGCTAGTGTTTTTTGTTAAGTGACGACAACTATGTTTTCAGAGCATTTCGAGCTAGTGTTTTTTGTTAAGTGACGGGAACT
>NW_013675406.1:1724-5878 GCF_000517525.1 Limulus polyphemus | reverse complement strand
GGGAACTACGTTTTCAGAGCATTTCGAGCAAGTGTCCTTTGTTAAGTGACAACTATGTTTTCAGAGCTTTTCGATAAAAAGTATTTTGTTTTTTCTATAGTTTACGATAGCTACATAATCAATAGACGTTGTTACTTGACTACTTCAGCTCTCCATCAATGTCTAAAAGAAACTTATTTTCAAGTGAAACATAAGCGTATCGGTGGTGTTTTCCCATGACGTTTCGTATTCTTTTATTATGGAAAGTGATTTAAAACACCCCGATAATTAAATTTCCGTAGTGATTTAAAACACCCTGCTTAGCTTGTTGAAGGCTCTTAAAATGTGTGTATGATTTATAAGAACGAGCATCCCATTGGCACAGTGGTATGTCTTCAAATTTACAATGATAGAAACCGGCTTTCGACACACGTTGTGTGCAGCGCACAGATAGCCCCTTGTGTAGCTTTGTTCTTAACTCGAAACAAACAAACATATAAGAATGAAAAAAAAAAACACTAAACCGCAGTATCTATATGTTTTACAATTACGCTTATTTTTATGAAACTTTCGCGTGTGTTTTTTTAGCGCAAAGCCACACAATGGGCTATCACTACAAGTAACTGATCCCCATATTTTAGCGTTGTAAGTTCATATATTTATCACTGGCCCAACGTGGAGCATTTTGTGATATTACTATTCCAAATTAGGTTTTGCAATACGTTATTATTTGCTGGACTATATTTTTATTTATCATGTTATTTCAGTATGGTTTGACAAAACTCGAGTAAAATAAAATACTAAAACGTACTTAAAGTCAATTTGAAAATGTCGTTTATTGTAGAATGGTAAAATATTTGTCCCATAAACAAACAAAAAAAAACATTATAAATTTTGTTCCCGTTTCCTGCTTCATTGGACAATTTTTTCCGATCTTGTAAATTCGATTGAACGTAATATGCTCGTTTTTAATGAGTTAATCGACAGTTTTTATTCTCTGTCTCGTATTCATATGTCTATCGAAACTATAAACGGATTATTCACACACTCTTTCTCTTTATACCTATAGAACTTACGATTGGAACCACTATTGGTCAAAAATGGGGGAGAAAGCAACCTATCACGTTCGACTAGTTGTATTTGGTGGAGGAGGCGTTGGAAAATCTGCTATTCTTAAACGATTTCTACTCAACACCTTCAGCGAAAAACATTCTCCAACTGTAGAAGATCTGCATTACAGGGAGTTCGATTTGGGGACTTTCATCTTGAAAGTGGATTTTCTGGATACGGCGGGGGACAACCAATTTCCTGCTATGCGACGACTTTCCATCGCTAATGCCCAAGCATTCCTGTTAGTTTACAGTGTCAATAGTAATGGCTCTTTTGAAGAGCTGAAGAAATGTTTTGGGGAAATTCGAGAGCAGCGAAGCGATTTCCCAGAAATCCCTTTAATCATCGTTGGGAATAAATTGGATCTGGCAGCAGGAAGAAGAGAAATTCTTAAAGAAGATGTCGCCGAGTGGATTTTTTGTGAAATGTCTCACATGCGGGTCAAAGTAATGGAATGCTCCGCTAGGGACAATATTAACGTTCGGGAGGTATTCAAGGCATTTCTACAACTTTCCAAAATCTCATTTCCAGCAGATACCACAGCTTTGCACCGACGATCCAGCGCTCATGCTTCTGGAAGTAGCAAATCCCGGTCATCAGAAGAAAGTTCGGTTCAACGGCGCAGCCGCAGTCTCATTCGACGAGTTAGTAAGAAAATGACGAAATTCCGAGACAGTTCCCATAGCGACACAGAAACAAATGAATGTATTACATCATGAATTTTTAAGATTCTGGGCTTGGAATTAAACAAATACGCCCAACTACTCCATGTATAATGCGAAATTTATTTGAGATGTCGCTTTTCACGAAGTAGCCTGTTTTTATGAATTAATGGTTTTTATGGCCGTATTCAAGACAATATGATTTCATTGAATTTTAGTAAAAGAGCATTTTTGGTTTTTTGCAAGAGTTTTGACGTTATCTTTATCACTTTTCCTATAATTTTGCCATCTTTATTATTTTCTCTTTTCTTATTGTCTTTTTGTTGTTGTTTTCTTCTGTTTTGACCCCTAAGATCGAGCTTTATTAGCTTTAGGGACCATTAACAAATTACTTGATTCTGTAAGATTTTTAAAATAATGATATCAGTATTGATTACTGGATGTTAGAATATAAAGCACTTTTAATCTTCCTATCGCAGTTTGTCGTTGTTCCAAAAATGTATGTATTTTAGCAACGTTTTTCACAAACGAAATGAATATTTGGAGTAAAAGATGCACATTCAGCGATGCAAAAAAACCAATGAATTGTCGATCTGTGCTTATTGTCATTCAATAGATATACAAGTTTTTCATTTGTATATATATATTATTGATTAGTTTAACGTTCGGGTTGCTTCAGTGAAACACAGTAACATTCTTACACGTGAAAATATCGAGTAATATTATTTACTAAAGTAATCCTCTACCATTACAGCAATATATCAATAAATGCCCACCAGTGGCACAGCGGTATGTCTGCCGACTTACAATGCTAGAAACCGGGTTTCAATACCCGTGGTGGGCAGAGCACAGATAGTCCAATGTGTAGCTTTGTGCTTAATTCCAAACAAACAAACAATATCAATAAATAGTTACAAATTCTCGACAATTTCTTATTCAGGTGTAAAATATACGTTAACGGACTTAGGACAAATGATTGTTGTTTTTCTCTAACTTTATTGCGTAAAAAACGCAGAATATTTTTTTATACTTGTAAGTTCTGTATCCATTAAGTGCAGATTTGAAGATAGTGAGCGTTTTTTTCTCAAACAAAATAATGATTACAAACTTTCAGTGACAAATGTTTTTTTCTCGTAGCTTGCAGTCAGTAACAGCGCTAGTTATTTACGTTATAGTCTTCGTCACCCGGTGATTGGAGCTCCAAAGAGTAAAATAAATGTATATTTAGTAGTGTATTCATAATATCTCGACAAGTTCACAATACAAGTCTGAATTTTTGTTGTGCTTAAGTCGCTTCCGATCTAATATATTTCCAGGTTACGTTACACTTTTTGTTACGTTCCCAGGATAAACGCATTTCATCCCGCGATTCAGGATAAACGCATTTCATCCCACGATATGTTTTTAAGACATACTTTACATTTTGATACATTTCCGTGAATCTTTTAACTTTTAAAATGTTTGCAGAATTCAGTTCAATCTCTCAAATGTCCGCAGTCCGAACAAGTTTCAACTTATGGCATATTTCAAGGAAAAGTTTCAACCTGTGGCATAATTCAAGGACAAGTTTCAACTTAATACACTTTTCAAAAAGTTTCAAATTACGACATATTTCAAGGACAAGTTTCTAAGACGAAAACATTATGTTTTAGAATATTTGTCCAGGACACACTTGATATTTTGATATATTTGAAATATGTATCTATGCTACAAATTCTGAAATGCTTCTTAACCAAATACGTTTCAGCTTTTGTTTCCAAAACACGTTCTAGCGTTTGAAATGTTTTAGGACGAATGAACTACAACCTGTAATATGTTTTTAGAACACAGTTGATCGTGTAATGTTTTTCATCAGTGCTTTGTAATGGTGTAGGTCTTTTCTCAGTGCTTTGTAATGGTGTAGGTCTTTCATCAGTGCTTTGTAATGGTGTAGGTCTTTTCTCAGTGCTTTGTAATGGTGTAGGTCTTTCATCAGTGCTTTGTAATAGTGTAGGTCTTTCATCAGTGCTTTGTAATGGTGTAGATCTTTCATCAGTGCTTTGTAATGGTGTAGGTCTTTCATCAGTGCTTTGTAATAGTGTAGGTCTTTCATCAGTGCTTTGTAATGGTGTAGGTCTTTTAATCAGTGCTTTGTAATGGTGTAGGTCTTTTAATCAGTGCTTTGTAATGGTGTAGGTCTTTTAATCAGTGCTTTGTAATGGTGTAGTTATTTTATCAGTGCTTTGTAATGGTGTATGTCTTTTATCAGTTCTTTGTAATGGTGTAGGTCTTTTAATCAGTGCTTTGTAATGGTGTAGGTCTGTTATCAGTGCTTTGTAATGGTGCAGTTCTTTTATCAGTGCTTTGTAATGGTGTAGGTCTTTTAATCAGTGCTTTGTAATGGTGTAGGTCTGTTATCAGTGC
>NW_013675406.1:0-1050 GCF_000517525.1 Limulus polyphemus | reverse complement strand
CTTTTATCAGTGCTTTGTAATGGTGTAGTTCTTTTATCAGTGCTTTGTAATGGTGTAGTTCTTTTATCAGTGCTTTGTAATGGTTTAGGTCTTTCATCAGTGCTTTGTAATGGTATAATGTTTGTCTTTTTATCAGTGCTTTGTAATGGTGTAGGTCTTTCATCAGTGCTTTGTAATGGTATAATGTTTGTCTTTTTATCATCGTTTTGTAATGGTACAGGTCTTTCATCAGTGCTTTGTAATGGTATAATGTTTGTCTTTTTATCATCGTTTTGTAATGGTATAGGTCTTTCATCAGTGTTTTGTAACGGTTTAGGTCTGTTATCAGTGATTTGTAATGGTGTAGGTCTTTTACCAGTGCTTTCTAACGGTGTAATGTTGTTTTCAATACTTTGTGAGGCATGAATTGGCTCTTATTTAGAGGACATCGTTTAAACAGGAATGTACATTGTTAAACATCTGAAATATCTTTTGGATGATTGTTTAAGACTCATAACGTAGGTAAATTAATATGTAGAATTATACACAGACTATTATCTGCATTGTTGCCTGATGAAGGCCGCGGTAAGAGGGCCGAATGCTCGCAAATAAAAGTATTTCAACGTAGGGAAAAGTTCGTGTATAATTCTACTAATATCTTTGAACATTGACCTCAAGCTTTCTCACGTTTTTAGTTGTGGAAGTAATTCCACCGGAAAATTTTACATCCATCTGATACTTAGTAATTGTAACTTTTTTTTTCTATGCTTCAAATATATGTTATAGATCATTATACCCTTCCCGACGGCGGGGGGTGTTGTTTTAATTCCTATGTGAACAGTATAGCTCGAAAAGGTTTCGCTCGGTTTTGATCAAATTTGGTAAAAAGGTTAAATGTCCCCTTTTGGTGAGTGTAGGTCAAAGGTCAACCCCTTTAGTTAAACCTCGACTTACAACCTAGACCTTCATTTCTTTTAGGGCGAGGAACTGATTGTTTCACCTTTCAGATTGGCTGCAGCAAACGACAAAAACAATACACTGTGATTAATAAAGGCTGGAGATGGCTTGAAT
>NW_013675405.1:19155-23235 GCF_000517525.1 Limulus polyphemus | reverse complement strand
AACGTAGGTATGAACTGAGTGAAACACGTGTATAACGTAAGTATGAACTGAGTGAAACACGTGTATAACGTAAGGATGAACTGAGTGAAACACGTGTATAACGTAAGGATGAACTGAGTGAAACACGTGTATAACGTAAGGATGAACTGAGTGAAACACATGTATAAAGTAAGGATGAACTGAGTGAAACACGTGTATAATGTAAGGATGAACTGAGGGAAACACATGTATAACGTAAGGATGAACTGAGTGAAACACATGTATAACGTAGGGATGAACTGAGTGAAACACGTGTATAACGTAAGGATGAACTGAGTGAAACACATGTATAACGTGGTACTTTTACTATGTCAACAATACTCATGGTATGTTAAAGGTACTTTAACTATGTCAAGAATACTTATGGTATGTTAAAGGTACTTTTACTATGTCAACAATACTCATGGTATGTTAAAGGTACTTTTACTACGTCAACAATACTCATGGTATGTTAAAGGTACTTTTACTATGTCAAGAATACTTATGGTATGTTAAAGGTAATTAGTAGTATTGACGTCATAACGTATCTTTAACATACCATTAGTATTGTTGACATAGTAAAAGTACCTTTAACATACCATAAGTATTCTTGACATAGTAAAAGTACCTTTAACGTACCATGAGTATTGTTGACGTAGTAAAAGTACCTTTAACGTACCATAAGTATTGTTGACATAGTAAAAGTACCTTTAACATACCATAAATATTCTTGACATAGTTAAAGTATCTTTAATACTATACTGAAGGTACTTTATGACGTCAACACTACTAATACTATAATGAAGGTACTTTATGACGTCAACAGTACTAATACTATACTGAAGGTACTTTATGACGTCATCACTACTAATACTATACTGAAGGTACTTTATGACGTCATCACTACTAATACTATACTGAAGGTACTTTATGACGTCAAGTATATTAATGTTTCATACTGTATCGGAACTCTATTTAATTATTGTTTGTTGTTAAGTTACACAATGGGTTATTTTTGTTCTTCCCATCCTGAGTCTAAAATCCTGATTTTTAACGTCACAAGTCCAGAGTCTTACGGCTGAGCCACTGGGAAGAATTTTGAATAATCACAGACATATTTATTTTTCACCAGTGACTGTACGTGTATGAGATACGTGACATTATAGACGTACTACCGTATGAGATACGTGACATTATAGACGTACTACCGAAACATTTAAAGAATTGATTTATTCACAGGAGAACTTGAAACATACATACATATTTAAATGAAAATTTTTTCAATTGGTATCTCATCTAGAAATTAGATGTTTGTTATTATCCAGAGAATTAGAATTTCCAGCCTTTTTCTTCATATATATATCTGAATAATGTAATTTGCTCACTTAATAACAGTATTTTATCTTAAGTTATTCAGCTTTATTGATAAATAATTCAGTTAACTTGTTTGATAATAGGTTAATTTTAAATCTAATTAAAAACTTCACGTTCTTAAATTTTTTCATAGGAAATGAAAAATCAATAATTGTTGTTGTTTGTAATTAAGCACAAAGCTACACAATGGGCTATCTGTGCTCTGCACACCACGGGTATCGAAACCCGGATTCTAGCGTTGTAAGTTCACAGACATGCCGCTGTGCTACTGGGGGACTGAAAAACCAATAAAACTTATATCTGTTCATTTCTTTACACAAGACGGTATAACATCTTATAACTACAAAATGTTAAAGTTAATAACACTAGAGAACTCGGTGTTATATTGAATTTATGAGCCTTGTCCCCCAAAAAGTAATATATTAAAAAGTGTTTTATTTATTTTTAGACGATATTATTATTAGCAGAAAAAGAAGAAAAAACTATATATTGTCACATCACGAACGTTCTCGTCACCCCCCAAGAAGAGTTAAGTGCTCATCTCTAACTTTGAACTTCAGAGACTCGAGGAAAGTCAGCTAATGAGCAACACCCACTGCCAGATTTTAGACTACCATCATGGGATTCGACTCTCACCCAAATTCCGGGACCCTAATCAGTAAGCCACGCTCGACACGATCAGAAAGTGAAATGAGGTTAGTTAATATTCCGGAAAACTGGAGTGCAAACTAGACAGAAAACTGGAGTACACACTAGATAGAAAACTGGAGTACAGACTGTAATGTGCGTATGGTGAAAAGACGTATCAGGATACGTGTACCGTATTTAATGGTAAAGACAGAACGTATACCATATTTAATGGTAGAGACAAAACGTATACCATATTTAAAGGGTAATATCAGACAAAATAAATATCATCGTGGACTAGAACCCGTATGTTGTTCATTCATCCACGACTTTTCACTGAATTCCCACAATTTTTTTTAATGTAAAATAGTATGATTTTGCTAGGACGACCGTCCTTACTTCAAGGCTGCGGTAACTGTAGCATCATGTTATATTTGGATGGATGAGAGTAATACACTATCAGGGTGAGATGAAGGATGAATACGCTACATCTAATCATTCAGGACATAACTGTCACGTGTCCGTTTTGCATAAGCCTAACATTTTTATTTGAAAATATCCAAACAAATAATGAAAAAGTTAGATGAAACACACTTCAAGAAGTAGAGGTAGAAAAAAAACATTTGTTTTGTTTGTTTGTTAGTTTCGGAATTTGCGCGAAGCAACCCAGGGGTTACTAGTGATAGCCATTTCTAATTTTGAATTGATAGACTAAATGGAAGGCAGCTAATCAACAGTACCCGCCGCCAACCCTTATAATACACCCACGCCTCCAAAGTACGAAGACTGATTTTGCTTTAACGAAACGAGCGCTATGAACCCTCGATTCGTAATTTGGCATGCTAACCACTAGGTGTCGCTCGTCCCATAACAAATGACAGATCATGGTTAACACTGGCTGAGTGACAGATAATGGTGAACACTGGCTGAGAGACAGATAATGGTTAACACTGTCTGAGTGACAGATCATGGTTAACACTGGCTGAATGACAGGTAATGGTTAACACTGGCTGAATGACAGATAATGGTTAACACTGGCTGAATGACACATAAAGCCTAACAAATAAAGGACAAAACAACTGGTCCAATGGCAGATAGAAATGACACACAAATGCAACAGGTTGAATGAATAGTTTTATGTATGGATGACGTATGAACATACAGCGTAAACGTCGATGAAAAGATAATGACGTTAAGATAATGACAGCTGGATAAATGAACAGATAAGCTTGTGGACAATCGTCTAGTTCTAACTATAGACCACTAACAATGATTAGCAAACATGATGGCGTTCTATAGCTGATTCAAATCTATCACAAAATTCATTCTTACAAATGGGATTTTTTTTTTCGAAACACACATGAATACAGAACGATCGATACATGTACGCTGGTTAAAGAGGGCGTGCATGTTGTATTTGTTCGCCTTTAGTATTTCTTTGATTGAAAGTTCAGTTTGGCAAGCTGTTCCTGTTCTTAGGTCAAGTGTCCAGCTTACCTAATCTAAGGTGCCTCACTTACACCATCTTCATATCGATTTACAAAACATTATAACTCTAAACAGCCAGTGTTAGCCATTATCTGTCACTCAGCCAGTGTTCACCATTATCTGTCATTGAGCCAGTGTTAACCATTATCTGTCACTCAGCCAGTGTTAGCCATTATCTGTCATTCAGCCAGTGTTCACCATTATCTGTCATTGAGCCAGTGTTAACCATTATCTGTCACTCAGCCAGTGTTCACCATTATCTGTCATTCGTTCACAGTTGTTTTGTCATTTGTCAACTTGTTTCTTAGACTTATTCTGTCATTCATCCAGTTTTTTTGTTTCTTTTTTGTCAGTCTTTATCTGTCGCTCCCATGTTTGTTTCAACCTATTGTTTCCGAGAGTCTAGCCATGGTTAGTCCAGATATCTTGTTTCTTTGTTTCCGAGAGTCTAGCCATGGTTAGTCCATATATCTTGTTTCTTTGTTTCCGAGAGTCTAGCCATGGTTAGTCCATATATCTTGTTTCTTTGTTTCCGAGAGTCTAGCCATGGTTAGTCCCTATATCTTGTTTCTT
>NW_013675405.1:11350-18217 GCF_000517525.1 Limulus polyphemus | reverse complement strand
CTATAGCTCCATTTCTTGTTCATTTATTTGTCTCTCTATCTGGCTATATGGTTTCTTTCCTTGTTCATTTATTTGTCTCTCTATCTGGCTATATGGTTTCTTTCCTTGTTCATTTAATTGTTGGTTATATCTTTCGAGTACCTCTCCATTTTCTTTACTTCAGCAGTCTATCTATTAACCAAATTGTTTGGTCATCTTTCCATCCTCCTCCTCTTCCCGATCATTATTCGTACTGTTGAATAATCTGATATTTCCATCTATCTATACGCGTCAGCTAAATATTTCCACGAAGAATAGTTAAGACTAATTACAGCCAGTTAGACCATATCTATGAACCAGATAACCTGATAATCTGATAACCGGAGTAAGCACAGAGCACCGTTGAATAAAAAGTAAATTTAATCAAGACTACGTACGTAGATGTGTGCATCGAATACAGCGCTGTGTGGGCGTTTCTTCGGTACGAACATGAATTAATCCGCCAGACGCCAAGTGCTTTCTGTGACTTGTTGAATTTAGGTAACGTTTACAATCTTGTTTTGTAAAATAGCTAAAACAGGTTAAAAGCGAGTGAATTAAAACTGATATATAAACGTTCCCAGGGTTTCGTATCGTGTTAGTTAAGCAGCTGAAAACGTAAATATTTACCATGTATTTGATAATATAAATATGCTTCAAACTCGGTAATATTTCAAATAATTCGTGGTGGCTCAGAGGTATGTCTGAGGACATATAACGTTACAAATAGGGTTTCGATACCCGTTGTGAGTATAGCACAGATAAGCCCATTGAGTAGCTCTGTACTTAACAAGAAACAAATAAACAAAGAGTTTTTTTTTCTTAGACCCTTGATAAAAAAGAAAGCCGAAACGTCGGGTACAAAGTAATTAAACATTTTTTTTTCTGAAGTTGTTTGTCGACTTAATTAGATAATGGTTTCTATCCTTCAGTCAGCACTGAAAATTGTAAAAAATAATAATATATTTTTATGGTCATATAAGCTAAGGAGTCGAGATGGTATTTACATAAAGATTTTAGAGAGTAAAACTAACAAAAACAGCAACAAAAAGGTCAGTAATGGTTCGTATTGTAGCCAACAAAAACAGCAACAAAAAGTTCAGTAATGGTTCGTATTGTAGCCAACAAAACAACAACAAAAAGGTCAGTAATGGTTCGTATTGTAGCCAACAAAAACAGCAACAAAAAGGTCAATAATGGTTCTTATTGTAGCCAACAAAAACAGCAACAAAAAGGTCAGTAATGGTTCGTATTGTAGCCAACAAAAACAATAACAAAAAGGTCAATAATGGTTCTTATTGTAGCCAACAAAAGCAACAACAAAATGGTCAGTAATGGTTCTTATTGTAGCCAACAAAAGCAACAACAAAAAGGTCAGTAATGGTTCGTATTGTAGCCAACAAAAACAGCAACAAAATGGTCAGTAATGGTTCGTATTGTAGCCAACAAAAACAACAACAAAAAGTCAGTAATGGTTCTTATTGTAGCCAACAAAAACAACAAAAAGGTCAGTAATGGTTCATATTATAGATAACAAAACAACAACAAAAAGGTCAGTGATGTTTCATATTGTAGCCAACAAAAACAACAACAAAAAGGTCAGTAATGGTTCATTCTTCGTTGGATGGAATAGAGACCACTCGTTAGTGATTCAATATATATTCGTGCAATCAGTTAACAAAATTCGAGTTTCGATACCCACGGTGTACAGAGCACAGCTAACCCATTGTGTAGTTTAATGTTTAAAAATAACAAACAAAAAGAAGCCTGCACAAAGTAATGTTGTTTTTTTTTGTTATTTTTTTGGGGGGGGGGGTAGTAAGTGAATGTGTAAAAAAAACTGTCCTTTTGTTTTGTTGGCTAATGTGTTACGAGGAAATCTACTATGGAAATGGAATCAACAGTTAAATTGACTTTTTAACCGACCGATGTTACTTTTGTAAGTGATTAACGTATAATATGCTTCTGTAGTTAATAGATATAATATTATTTACCACAAAGCACTCTTGAAGAGACATTGTAAGTGGGAAGAGAGAGAGATTATAAATGGCTCTTAGGACTACTTCTGTATAAAAAATATGTTATTTCTCTTCTGACCCAAACGATTTTCCGTATATAAACGCTCGAGTCATTTTTATTTCGGCTTCTTCTTTGTTGTTTTTTTTGATGTTTTTAAATGATGGTGGTTCATTTTCTGTGCTCATGGAATCGATCAATCCCCAATATCCTGAAGCGTCAGGTTTGAAACTATGAAACTAATGAGGGTGAAAAAATGAGAAGTAAGAACGTAAAATCCTAATCCTTTAAAAAAAATGCTTACTATATTTGTCAAAAAAACAACAAAAAACAACCAAAAACAAAACAGGGAGTCAGATCTGGGCTAAACTTATGGACTTGGACTGAGCTCCACTGCATAATAAGAAACTGGGGAATAAGTTAAAACATAGGGGGAGCATCAAGAAAAGGAAAGATCGAGAAAGGAAAAGTTCAAACAACAGAGAGCAACTTATTTCATGACCAAAACGAACTGATAAATAATACAGCAGAACAAAATAAAATAGACGTAGTACACAAAAGTTGAAGAAAAGACAATAAAAACTAAACGTCTCCTTACTTATATTCAGGTAATGGTTAACGTGCCGGCTTTCGAGTGGAAAGTTTGGGACACTGTAATCCGCTGTCGACTGGTTACACTCTCTCAGCTCAGCAGTTAAAAATTTGAGGATAGCAACCCTAAACCTTGAGGTATTTGAGTGGATTGTTTATCTCAAAATGAGTGACATATCAAATTAAATGTTCCAATAGCAATCACACAGATTCCGCGAAACGGGATCTGCTCATATTAAAAACAAGGGCTAGGAACAGGCATTGAATAAACGTCAAATAAAATGTTTCTTATTCATACTTTGGAAATAAAAATAATTGTTTTCCTGTCCTTTTAGTTCTTAAAAATTGTTACTCTTAAAAATATTTTGTATTTGGTTTCTTAGTAGAAGGCTACACAGTGATCCCCGCTCTAAATCAAACAACTGCCCCCCCCCCTCCAGTGGGTCTTCGGTAAATTTACGGAATTACAATGCTAAAATCCGGGGTTCGATTCTCCGTGGTGTAAAGCCTCAAACAACCGGAATTTCATTAATCGTGGGAATTGTCGATCGTTATCTGTGGGGTTGTCTGTCTGGAGATTGTCTACAAGAGGGGGGGTTGTGTATCGAAAGGTCAAGGGTTCGAGCCACGATGCCACTGAATACGCTCTCTGCTTTCAGCAGTGTTATAACGTCAAACTTGCTATTCGGTTTATAAGACCGTCCAACTGGGGTATTGCTGTCATCCTTGCTATTCGGTTCATAAAACCGTCCAGCTGTGGTATTGCTGTCATTCTTGCTATTTGGTTTATAAAACCGTCCAACTGGAGTGTCGCTGACTGGTCAGTAGTTCAAAAACCAGAGACAACTACAGGTGTCTCGAACCTGACTATTTATTTCATGTGCGCACGTAATTTGACTAAAGTTATAGTCCTTAAAATCATGTACAGGTTTAAGCAGCTTACTATTTATATAAGCAGTCATCAAATAAACCAAAGGATTTTCTCTGCCTCGTTCTTATTTCTATTGAAGAAGTAAAGTTTTATAAAACGGAAAAAAAACATCTTTTTATGGCTTTTCAAGCAGGTCGAAGTTGATTAAATATCCTACGCCCGCACCGATAGATTGGGAAACCATGATTGCTTGTACACTCATTAATTAATGAGTCAGAACAGTACTAGTTTCCATCAATAGATGGCGCACTAGGACGTTAACAGCCTAGTTCAAATACATTGTTCGATTTATTACCAAATTTGATGAAATATCGGATGGGATCCATGGATCTCACCGGCTTTTAATACACATTTTCTAGACTACTTATGCACCTACTCATGAATCAAAAAAATACCGTCAGTATTGTAATTAATACTCCAACTAATCGCTACTGGTTACACTCTCTCAGCTCAGCAGTTAAAAATTTGAGGATGGCAACCCTAAACCTTGAGGTATTTGAGTGGCTCAGCGCTAAGTCTACGGATGTATAACGCTAAACATTAGGTTTCGATAGCTATGGTGAGTGAAAACAACATAGATATTCCATTGTGTCAGTTTGTACTCGACTACAAACAAATACCTCTGTGTATCTTGCTCACAAACAAGCTATTTCATTGAATATTTTTTTGGCCAGTTTTTAAACTAGATGTTGGAACAAAACATAAAAACTACTCTCTATGACGTCATGAGAAATCCTGCCTTCCCCCGAAGTGAAAGACTTAAAAACAAGTCCGTAATTAATTTGAAACTTAAACATGCTGATAAAATATTTTAAGTCTGTCAAAAGTGTAAATAAAAATTAGAACTGATCTTTTGAGGGGGTGTTATAAAAACAAGGTCCAGGAGGTATCACCCCCTCCCCTTAATCAGCTAACCTAGTGGATATAAACAGAAGTTATAACTGAACTGATAGGTTAATATTCACCTGGCTTAATTCAATAATGCTTCCTACTTTCGTCTTTACTAACAACGAAACGTAAACTCAGGGCTGAAGGATTCCAGACACTCTATCTTATTCGGTAGTCACGTTCTCAAATCCCACGAGGTTTTAGTTTTCATTTTATTAGAAAACCCTGAAAGATAATGCTTTTCACTTATGACATACTGGTTTTAGTTCATTTAAAAGTACGGTTGAATGAAACAAACAGTCTCATTCTAAATGAAACTGAACTGAAATAGTTTCGTGTTTATTTTTGTATATGGGCGACTCTTTTAGAAATTCTTATAAAACAAACATGCTTTTGTTCTGTAAATAATTATATTAATTAGAATCGTTCTTTAGGCTTACTGGTTATTAAAGTTATGTCTCGTATCTGGTCGTTTGTTAATTTCCGGTATAAATTCTTCCCGAGGATCTTCAGCGATACAAGTCCTTTCTGAAATAAAACTAGTTTATTCTTTCTCAATACAACTTTGCAATACATTTAATTTCCACAGTCACTTTAACTTAGCTATAATTCACAACGATTCACGCACTTTACTTACAGCTTGACTCGATTATCTGTCTCTATATCTCTCTATCTGCAAAATTATATTATTTCTCCGCTTTATTTGCTGGACTTATATACTAAAATAGGGGGCGTCTGGCAAACACTCGGGCCTTCATGATCATTCTAGAAACTCATCACGTGTTACCAGCGTCACGTGACTTCCGCTGTCGTAACAGTTATTTTGACTAGTTTAATACTGTTTATTTCTCTAGGTAACAGTAAAGTTGTTTCTTTAGCGTAGTTTTTATCAATGTTCTTTCGTGTTTTTGACAGTTTAAGTTATTCTGAATTATTTTTTTTTTGTACAATGTTTCCGATCTTGTGTTTTGATTTGATTGACTGGCCGCCTTTGTTTTTCATTAACCAAAGATACCGAATCGTAGAAAAACGTTTGTAACAGTATGCGTTTTTCTGATAAAACCACGCTAAGCCTTAATCTTTAGAGATTCAATTTATAACAGTATGCGTTTTTCTGATAAAACCACGCTAAGCCTTAATCTTTAGAGATTCAATTTATAATCTAGGTTTAATTCAACTTGGGTTTTTATAAGAAAAGTAAACAGGTGAGCGCGGATCTTTTTCAAAATCCAGATTTTTTTTTGGGACACAAAGAATTCAAGCGATTTAAGTTTTATTTATCGTCTCCATCAATAATCTAAATCTGGGAATGGTGTTTATTCTTATCGATTTAGGCCTAGCTAAATGTGCCTATTTTGTGCGTTTTTTCTCTGTTGAAATATCCAATAAAATAATATATTATATATTCATCGACTGAAATCTTTCAAGAAATTTAGATTTGAAACTCAAATATTAAACTCTAATGAATTGTTTTCTTTCCAACTAATTATATGAAAATAAAAAGTTTTTTTCCCGCTTGTTTCTTAGTGACGTCATCAGAGTATTAGGCTGTCAACTTAAAAGGCGTTCTGTATGACGACTGCATATATATTACTTCAACCATCCCTTAGGCGTTTTAAGATTTAAGACTCTTTACTGGGCCAGCGGGGAGAGGGGGTGTCAACTAAGCTACATCTTATATGTAATCCTCTTTTACATAAAAACTCCATTTACAGAATAGACAACTTAATTAACAGAATAAAATTAACTTGATTTAAAAATAAAGAACAAGATTTACAGAATAAACTGAACTTGATTTACGAAGTAAACAACTTGGTAAAATTAAAATTTGTCTAATAGGAACATTGAACTAAGATAAAATCAAGAGCAGATGTAAGACTTCAGTATTGATTTTCGCGATCGATGAAATGACTCTGTCCCGTATTCCTGAAAAGATAGCATGAAAACAACAACAAAACAACGCTTGACCGGGTGTGTAAAGAATTATTTAAAGCTACTTGTTTTCGTATCATATTTTTGTACTGACAGAGGGAGTTGTTTCATTGGTTAAAAAATGTAGAAATCATGACCTAAGTTTATCGGGATCTTCGTGAAAAGTTAGGAAATTTTTACTGTCTTCAGAAGGAAAAATGCCTGGAATATTTTTCAGGTTGTTCGTCGATTGATAGCTAGCTTGTGTCTGCGATTTAGATTCTAGAGTGTATATTCTAAGACGTATAAGTTTCGTCGGATCATTAAGGAGACAACGCGTTCGTTTCGGATCTATTTTCTTTATTTTTATCTTTTGTCAGTTTTCTTAGATTTCACTGCCAGCACAAAAAATTAGTAAAAAACAGTTTAAAGTTTTGGAAATTATTTAACTTTGGGGAAGCGAAATTAGTCCTGAATTATGTCAATTTTTCTGACTTTTATAGTTTAGTGTT
>NW_013675405.1:8672-10662 GCF_000517525.1 Limulus polyphemus | reverse complement strand
TGTAAGACTAGAGGGAAGGCAGCTAG
Organism: Limulus polyphemus; assembly: GCF_000517525.1. Lineage (NCBI taxonomy): Eukaryota > Metazoa > Arthropoda > Merostomata > Xiphosura > Limulidae > Limulus > Limulus polyphemus. The sequence continues at coordinate 10,636 of NW_013675405.1, read as the reverse complement.
TCATCACCACCCACCGCACATTATAACGCCCCCACGGGTGAAAGGGCGAGCATATTTGGTGTGACAGGGATTCGAACCCGCGACCCTCAGATTGCGAGTCGAGTGCCTTAACCACCTGGCCATGCCGAGCCTATAGTTTAGTGATGAATGTAAGCGCTCGTTTTACGTCTCGAAAAAATAAGACACTTGATAAACGTTTTTATTCCATTCAGTACAGCCTTACTTCCTCAGTACAGCCTTACTTCCACAGTAAAGCCTTACTTCCTCAGTACAACCTTACTTCCACAGTACAACCCTACTTCCTCAGTTCAACCTTACTTCCTCAGTACAGCCTTACTTCCTCAGTACAACCTTACTTCCTCATTACAACCTTACTTCCTCAGTTCAACCTTACTTCCTCAGTACAGCCTTACTTCTTCAGTACAACCCTACTTCCGGTAAGAACTCAAATGTTTGTCGGAATAAATATATTTAGTAAGTTCTAGAAGAAACAGTGGTAATAATGCATGTGACTCATATTACAGTAATTACCCATAAGCCCTCTCGTTAGCTGCAAGAAAAATACACAAAGCTTTCTTGTATAGTGATATAATGATATTAATATCTGCTTTGTTTGATAATAACGTAGTGATATTAATATCTACTTTGTTTGATAATAACGTAGTGATATTGATATTTGATTTGTTTGATAATGATGTAGTGATATTAATATCTATTTTGTTTGATAATGATATAGCGATATTAATATCTGATTTGTTTGATAATGATGTAGTGATATTAATATCTGCTTTGTTTGATAATGAAGTAGTGATATTGATATCTGTTTTGTTTGATAATGATGTAGTGATATTAATATCTGCTTTGTTTGATAATGATGTAGTGATATTAATATCTGTTTTGTTTGATAGTGATGTAGTGATATTAATATCTGCTTTGTTTGATAATGAAGTAGTGATATTAATATCTGTTTTGTTTGATAGTGATGTAGTGATATTAATATCTGTTTTGTTTGATAGTGATATAGCGATATTAAAATTCGCGCTCTTCTATAATTACATAACAATATTAACAGAAGAAAGGCTCACCTTTCGAAAACGCTCGAGTTAGAGAGTTTTAATTGATTTCTATCAATACTTCTTGAACCTACGTGTTTTTCTAACACCACGAATGTACATAACGATATTAATATCACGTTCTTGTATAATTATATAACGATATCAATATAACATTCTTGTATAATTATATAACGATATCAATATCACGTTCTTGTATAATTATATAACGATATCAATATAACATTCTTGTATAATTATATAACGATATCAATATAACATTCTTGTATAATTATATAACGATATTAATATCGCGTTCTTGTATAATTATATAACGATATCAATATAACATTCTTGTATAATTATATAACGATATCAATATAACATTCTTGTATAATTATATAACGATATCAATATCGCGTTCTTGTATAATTATATAACGATATCAATATACATTCTTGTATAATTATATAACGATATTAATATCACGTTCTTGTGTAAGTATATAACGATATTAATATCACGTTCTTGTATAATTATATAACGATATTGATATCACGTTCTTGTATAAGTATATAACGATATTAATATCACGTTCTTCTATAATTATATAACGATATTGATATCACGTTCTTGTATAATTATATAACGATATTAATATCACGTTCTTGTATAAGTATATAACGATATTAATATCACGTTCTTGTATAATTATATAATGATATTGATATCACGTGGATATCTAATGGACAAATCACCAAAGTCCTCAGCTTCTAAAGGACAAATCACCAAAATCCTCAACTTCTGAAGGACAAATCACCAAAGTCCTCAGCTTCTAAAGGACAAATCACCAAAATCCTCAACTTCTGAAGGACAAATCACCAAAGTCATCAGCTTCTAATGGACAAATCA
>NW_013675405.1:3192-7695 GCF_000517525.1 Limulus polyphemus | reverse complement strand
TGAAGGATAAATCACCAAAATCCTCAGCTTCTAAAAGACAAATCACCAAAATACTCAGCTTCTAATAGACAAATCACCAAAGTCCTCAGCTTCTAAAAGACAAATCACCAAAGTCCTCAGCTTCTAAAGGATAAATCACCAAAATCCTCAGCTTCTAAAGGACAAATCACCAAAGTCCTCAGCTTCTAATAGACAAATCACCAAAGTCCTCAGCTTCTAAAGGACAAATCACCAAAGTCCTCAGCTTCTAAAGGACAAATCACCAAAGTCATCAGCTTCTAATGGACAAATCACCAAAGTCCTCAGCTTCTAAAGGACAAATCACCAAAGTCCTCAACTTCTGAAGGACAAATCACCAAAGTCCTCAGCTTCTAAAAGACAAATCACCAAAGTCCTCAGCTTCTAAAAGACAAATCACCAAAATCCTCAGCTACTAAAGAATAAATCACCAAAATCCTCAGCTTCTAAAGGATAAATCACCAAAGTTCTCAGCTTCTAAAAGACAAATCACCAAAATCCTCAGCTTCTAAAGGATAAATCACCCAAATCCTCAGCTACTAAAGAATAAATCACCAAAATTCTCAGCTTCTAAAGGATAAATCACCAAAATCCTCAGCTTCTAAAGGACAAATCACCAAAGTCCTCAGCTTCTAATAGACAAATCATCAAAATCCTCAGCTTCTAAAGGACAAATCAAAGAAACTCTGCAGATACAAATAATACCTGAAAATGTGATTAACAATCATATTGATGAAAACCTACGATGAAAAAATATTAGAACCCCAAACAGTAGAGATTCCCAGCTCTGGAGTTTACTGGAAATCAACAAAGAAATTCAGACGTATAGTAGTTTCAACTACAACCAGTAGTCCAACCAGAATCTGACAGCAGCTGAATCATGCGTAAGAGAAAACAACCGACTGGTCTGTTTATAGTTAATCAGTTATAGAGAGGTGCCTTTCTTTAAATTTGTGTTCTTGTACACGAAACAATAGATGTCGCTCTAGACTCTTACAAGCAGGATCATCATCATCATTCCTTTCCAGGCTTCTCAAATGGTCAAGAGGCAGTTAAGAAGGCTCTCCACTGTGTTCGCCCTTCTGCCCATTCTTCAACATATATTTTATCGATCTCTTTATTTCTCATATCTCACTCTATTGTTCTACGCCAATTATATTTGGGTCTTCTTGTAATTGGCCTCCAGCCACGCCAGTTACCTTTGGGTCTTCTTCCAATTGGCCTCCAGCCACGCCAATTATCTTTGGGTCTTCTTGTAATTGGCCTCCAGCCAAGCCAGTTACCTTTGGGTCCTCTTGTAATTGGCTTCCAGCCACACCAATTATCTTTGGGTCTTCTTCCAATTGGCCTCCAGCTACGCCAATTATGTTTGGGTCTTCTTGCAATTGGCCTCCAGCCACGCCAATTGTCTTTGGGTCTTCTTTCAATTAGCCTCCAGCCACACCGATTATCTTTGGGTCTTCTTGCAATTGGCCTCCAGCCACGCCAATTATCTTTGGGTCTTCTTCCAATTGGCCTCCAGCCACGCCGATTGTATTTGGGTCTTCTTCCAATTGGCCTCCAGCCACGCCAATTGTCTTTGGGTCTTCTTCCAATTGGCCTCCAGCCACGCCAATTGTCTTTGGGTCTTCTTACAATTGGCCTCCAGCCACGCCAATTATTTTTGGGTCTTCTTCCAATTGGCCTCCAGCCACGCCAATTGTCTTTGAGTGTTCTTCCAATTGGCCTCCAGCCCGTTACTCGTCTTGGTAGTCCATTCTTTGTCGTTCTTAGAACAGACCCATAGTATCCCCATCGACTTGACCTTTTCTATGATTAATTGTTGTCCACTTATATGATCAAACCACCTGATCTTCATTACTTTCCTACAAGCAGGATACCCAACCCAAATTTGTGAGCTCATTCTCTTTGCGACCATAATAATAAGTTTTCAGTTTTAACTTCAACGGGAGTAGTACGGGGGACATAGAAACCACTATAATGAAGAACTCTCTACACACACCAATATTCTGGTTGCCAGATGCGGACGACATTGTTGTATGGTTTGACAATCTCGAGAAAACTGACATCTTTTTGCACTTTCTTTATATAATAATCTAGTATAACATAATAATATAATCAGTATGATATAACATAATCAACCTCTCTCCTGTAAGTTCACTATGGAATAGAAAAATACCAAATACATACTGTTTTTAAACCTGAGGACTATGAAGTAGATAAACCATTTAATCAATCGTATTTATCAGAAACCACCCCAACTGCACACCCTCTGGAATTCTGCTAACTTAAAGAAGTACATTACGTATCCCATGATAGACTGAAGACCTCCCCACTCAAACATCAACTCTTGAAAGCCGTAGATAAAGTGAGAATCCACTTTCGTAACATTGTTCATGACAAGGAAAGAACAAACGAACCTAACAGCACAAACAGATCTTAGACTCTTGCACAACCTCAGATCTGGAGATGAATGGACAAAAAAGTTCAACTTGACACCAATGTATCGTTTCTCACTCCAACCTGAATGTTTTATCCAAAAATTAAAGCGATCCATCTAAACTGACTTAAGAAACTACACGTTTGGGATGACGGGAAAACTAACTACGTAAAAGACTGGAGGAAAAATCCCTGGCACGTTCATTGAACATTCCGTTATCACAAAATGTAAAACTGACCAATAAGAGTAAAGAAACTTTGCCCACTAGAAAACAACAACAAAACTTGACTGAACAAACACAGAGACGCGCCATTTTAATTCTTCTCTTTTACTCATCGAGTTAGTAAAAGAATCCTGACTCGTGGTAGTTAGAATGCTCGACTAGCCATCTGCAAGTCACGGGTTCGAATCCTGTCACCGAACATGCTCGCCCTCTCAGCCGTGGAAGCGTTATAATATGACGGTCAATCCTACTTTTGTTGGTAAAGAGTAGCTCAAGAGTTGGCAGCGAGTGGTGTTCACTAGCTTCCTTCCCTCTAATCTATCGTTTCTAATTAGGAATGGCTGGCGCCGATAGCCTTCCAGTAACTTTGCACGAAATTCAACAAACAAACAAAGAAATAAACACTTAAAACAGTCAACGATTTCCTTCCCTTGAACGGTAGTTCGTCACCGTCTTTCATCCGTCTCTCCTCTATGACATCACCCTTTTCGTTCGACTCTTACACTTGATTGGACGATTGTTCCATCACCAATGACGCTTTTTCTAAGTTAGAATTTTTCTGTACTTTACAGTCTTCGACGTTCTTGTACTTTGGTCGCCTCACTGGAGAAAAGCCACGTGTCACATCAACTGACGATGTCAGGTTAACACTGACGAAACGTCTTGTGTCAAATCACCTGACGATGTCAGGTTAAAACTGGCAAAACGTCGTGTGTCACATCAACTGACGATATCAGATTAACACTGGCGAAACGTCGTGTGGCACACCAACTGACGATGTCAGGTTAAAACTGGCGAAACGTCGCGTGTCACATCACCTGACGATGTCAGGTTAAAACTGGCGAAACGTCGTGTGTCACATCACCTGACGACGTGAGGTTAAAACTGGCGAAACGTTGCGTATCATATCATCTTTGTCTTCATCATCTAAAACAAGGCTTAAGAAAGAATAAACACTAGATACAATGGTAAAATCTAGGAAAACTTTAATTTGACACAACGTTTCGGGTCTAAACCTTTCTTCATGTGGTGTCTGTTAACTTGTTTCTCGCGAAGTTATTTAAAGGCTATCTGTGTTGGCCGTCCCTAATTTTATAGATTAGATGGAAGTCAGTTAGTGAACACCATCCACCTCATGCTACAGTTTCACTTCTAATATGTGGAAGACAAAGGAAAAACCCATTTATCATATAACTGTATCCAGATCTCATCTTCCGTTTCGCTATTATTGCAAGTGCAAGACGAAATTCATTCTTCCGGGTTATTAACGGTCAGTTTTAATTCTGAGAATGACCAACGTGCAGTATACCTCTCTGTCCATTCTGACCTGAATTGTAATTGGTATTTATAGGATATGGACGTTTTAATTTCGTCATGTTTATGGGGGTGCGGGAGGATTTAGTTTTAAATAGTTTTCTGTTTTTAAACAGACCGTGGACACACTATCAGAGTCTCAGTGGTTCGTGTACTTATTTTTATCTCTGAATGTCCTTGGAGAGCAGAAAAAAAGGCAGGTACAGGTATTTAAAACTAAGACGTTTCTTAAGTATTAGCTGTCATGATTTGGTTAGTTCTCTCGTTGATTAATTACGTTTTCTTCTTAGTTTCTAAAAGAGGGGAAAGATCACCCAGTTAAACTGAATTGTTGTTTAAAATTCTTAAGAAGAAGATCCATCATTATCAGGCTTTACATGCCATTATTATCAGGCTTTACATTCCATCATTATCAGATTTTAAATTCCATCATTATCAGGTTTTAAATTCCATCATTATCAGGTTTTAAATTCCATCATTATCAGGTTTTAAATTCCATCATTATCAG
>NW_013675405.1:0-2304 GCF_000517525.1 Limulus polyphemus | reverse complement strand
CATTATCAGGTTTTACATTCCATCATAACAGGCTTTACATTCCATTATTATCAGGTTTTACATTCCATCATAACAGGCTTTACATTCCATTATTATCAGGCTTTACATTCCATTAATATCAGGTTTTACATTCCATCATAACAGGCTTTACATTCCATTATTATCAGGTTTTACATTCCATCATTATCAGGCTTTACATTCCATCATTGTCAGGCTTTACATTCCATCATTATCAGGCTTTACATTCCATCATTATCAGGTTTTACATTCCATCATAACAGGCTTTACATTCCATTATTATCAGGTTTTACATTCCATCATTATCAGGCTTTACATTCCATTATTATCAAACTTTACTTTCCATTATTATCAGGTTTTACATTCCATCATTATCGGGCTTTTCATTCCATCATTGTCAGGTTCTACATTCCATTATTATCGGGCTTTACTTTCCATTATTATCAAACTTTACATTCCATCATTATCAGGCTTTTCATTCTATCATTGTCAGGTTCTACATTCCATTATTATCGGGCTTTACTTTCCATTATTATCAAACTTTACATTCCATCATTATCAGGCTTTTCATTCTATCATTGTCAGGTTCTACATTCCATTATTATCGGGCTTTACTTTCCATTATTATCAGGTTTTACATTCCATTATTATCAGGTTTTACATTCCATCATTATCAGGTTCTACATTTCATTATTATCGGGCTTTACATGGCCCGATGGTTAGGGCGCTCGACTAGCAATTTTTTGTATGAAAACGTGTCAATAAACGTGCTCGCTCTTTCAATCGTAGGGCGTTATGATGTGGCAGTCAATTCTACTTTTGGTTGGTAAAGAGTAGCTCAAGAGTTGACTGTGGGTGATGTTGATTAACAGACTTCCCTATGATCTGTAATTTTAAAATTGGGAACGGGTGTGTGTATGTGTTTTACAGCAAAGCCACATCAGACTATCTACTGTATCCACAGAGGGGAATCGGACCCCTGATTCTAGCGTTGTAAATCGGTATTTTTTACTGCATCCATCGTAAAATGATACGACAGTACACCGTAATTTTGATTTACAAATAGTTTACAGTAAAACATCAATCCTTGTTGTTTACAGGCTGTTATTTTACAGTTTATTTACAGTGTATCATCTGTAACTCTGTCGTAAATGGTTCCATCAGATAAGTTGTTCAACACCACTGCTATATTTGAACATAGCTTGTAAACTTTTTTTTTATAACCGTCCGTACTTCTTTGTGCGGCAAGGCAGGTTAGGTCAATCCTATACACGTTATTGGCAGGAAGACTGATAGGTTATAGTGTAATATTTATGGAATTTTTTGAGTTGTTTTAAACTCGTCAAATAGTAAACTAAATTAATTTACCATTCAGTATTGAAGAGCGGACCAACTGTTTATTGATTATATTATATATTTCTTTTTTCACCATGAAAAAAATCTGAAATACAGCCATTGTGGCTATTAACAGCTTATTACAGACGAATACTAGTCGAATAACTATAACAAACTTTTTTTTAATATTTTTTTTTTCAGTTGAATTCACAGCTCTTTCCAAACTTTTTTCGAACCCAACATGCTTCTGAAAGTTTAAACTGGAAAAACAGGGTTTCTTTTTTTGGATATTTACGCACCTTTTCTTATTGTGAGAGTTTTAAAAGGGTCATAAAAACCCCGTGTTTCATATTTATCAACACGTAGTTAATGTTCACCAGTAGCTAACCATCCATGTCACAATCTTCACGTGAACACACGTCACATATTCCTCTTCTACGTACAGAAAGCGTACCTCTCAGCTTGTGAATTTAAAGTATTTCTGAATTTATTGGTTTACTATAGATACTTTAAAAACCTGGGGCTTGGATTGACTAGGATATTTTTAAAACACCTGGGGAGGGATCATCCTGTATACTTTCACGTAATTTAATAGTGTTTCACGACAGAGTGAGGGTTTCATTAAAATGTTTAGTGTTACAAATACATTGATGTAATAATAATAAAAAGATGACAAGATCCTTGCACGTCGCGACATCTAGTGACAGTAAAATAAGTTAAATGTATTGGATCTTTTTCTCTATAATAGCTGCTACTTAGGGGCATTCTATTAAATTTCTTTTGTGAAATTACTTATGTAGCTCTAGAATATTTCATCAAAACGGATCAAGAAGAAGTTTCAGATTTCCAAAGCGTTATCTAGCGGCTGTCCGGAGAACTCAAGCTATTAAAATATGCGAACTGACGCCATTTTTAAAGTTCAAAAGAATATAGTCAAAATTGGTGCACAGA
>NW_013675404.1:12053-20707 GCF_000517525.1 Limulus polyphemus | reverse complement strand
GCTTCCCTGGTGTGTTACCAAAACTAGTTGGCCAAAATATCTAATAAACCTGATGATGGTAAAATCGCTTCCCTGGTGTGTTACCAAAACTAGTTGGCCAAAATATCTAATAAACCTGATGATGGTAAAATCGCTTCCCTGGTGTGTTACCAAAACTAGTTGGCCAAAATATCTAATAAAGATTTTACCTTTCATTGTGCTAAAAAAATGTCTTGGTTTTCTACTTTTAATATAGTAGTGCAAAGTGCCTGAAAAGAAATTAGAAATGATTAGTCTGGACAAATCAAAGCTTTAAAGAAACAGAATATGTGTATATTTCAAATCACGTAAAACTGGTTTTTATAAAAAAAAACAAAGATGAAAAAATACAAGAAAAAACAAACAGTGTTTAAGAGATTTAGAATTTTCCTTTTGCACTTAAAAATTGAAATATTTTACAAGAGGGTTTAAATTTTACTGATAGACTTGCTAAATGAGATCCTGTAAATCCACTTTGAAAACGGATAAATCAGAACTTTCAGAAGGATTCCAAATGTAATACAATTAGAAATTGTCACGTTACTCTCCTAGTACTCACCTTTCCCGATTTTGGAATGACAGATCTCATTATCCTTGCCACATTAGCAATAGGTAGAAAACGATCCTACAATTTGAAAATTTTCAGAATTTTTAACCGAACCAATAAGTTTAGAAGAAAAGATGAGATGTTTAAGTTTATGTAGTTCTGTTTCATACAAGTTAATATTATCTCTGAAAAGACAACCAAGAAACAACTATCAACTGAACAATCACAACATTTGTGAACATATTTCATGTTAACTATTTCCGTATGAAGTTTGACTCACCTTGGTAGTTTGAAATACAAGTCTAAGTTTACTAGATGTATCTTCAGCAAATTTAACAAGCTTTTAGTAAACATTATAAGTCTGTCGTATACAAAAAAAATCAGGGTTTTTAATAAGATATATCTACTGAAAATGTCAGTGAATTTACTATGCCTTTAATGAGTCAGTTAGACAATTTTCATGTTAAGAATAAAAACGCTTACTTTCAACTTACAGTTTCATATTTTCATTTCCATAATACTCTAGAACGTCTTCAATGTATCAAGTTATTTCAGCTGCAGAATTACACATTTCATGTATCTTTTCTCCACTAACTGTAGTAAATTTCCCAATGTACAGTAAGATGAAAAGTTAAAAAATATTAAATAAAATGTATAATGCTTTCTTCTTCTTCTTTGAATGCATCATTTGTCACCAGATCATCAACTTATTATCTTCATAACTTCAACGGTTTCTCTTTTCACATCTGGTTTAATAATACTGTTTTTTTCCCAGACTTTATTCTGGAGAATCTGTTTATTACTCCGTGAAAACCAATAAAGAGCCCGTATCTATTCTCACACGCACACACACACAAATAAAGTAACCCATCAAGTTACACATAGTTTGAGCTCACCAGCTCGAGTTCCTAGGTTCATTAAAACTTAAGTTATTTTTTGTTACCTAAGAAGATTTTAATTCTTACATTTTTGTTACTTTTGTTAAAAAAGGTGTATAACAGTAAATAAAATATATACGTACAACAAGAAGGAAATACTTGTGAACTTTATGGGCCTTTAGCCTTGTCTATTCTACACATGTTGCTTGAACAAATACCAAAAATTACAGCCTTTTATAAAACAAAAGAATCACAAGATTATTAGGGATGTGCTGATTAATTGGTATATAAATGGTAATCGGCCTATCGGACACTTTGGTAATTAATTGATATTGATAGCCATTACTTACAATTAAATGTAAGAAATCCAATTTCATAAAACAAAACTTGATAAATATATTACAACTTAAAATAGGCATGGTGAATATTAAAATGTTAGATCTACTTTTGCTGTATACACTATACAGTAGAGATGATTTAACTTGTTTGGTGAATAAAAGTCAGTGGTTTCATTTTAAAACAATTTATTGAGACTTTGAGATACATGGTATATTATTTGTACAGTTTTAAGTACATTAGATCTAAAATAAATATGGCCTGATTGTGTTAATCAGTAAAATATTGAATCATGCAAAATCAAAGAGTAGATTAGAATTTTTGTTTGTTTGTTTGGGGAAGATCTCTGTATTAAAAAAAAAACTAAGAAGTATATTGGACAAAATAAGTCATTAAATTTTTCTACCTGTAAGCAACAGACTTTAATCCAATATTTATACCCATTGGCCAAAGGATTGCCATTTTTTGTTCGTCACCAGGTGAAAAACTTTTTACTTTATTAAAGTGGTTAATTTCATTTCATATTCTACAAAACCTTTATCTGTAATAACTTATAATTAAACAATTTATACTTCTGTGGTGTCCGGTACAAGTATCAACGTAAGCAGTTTATTTTCCTGTGGTGTCCGGTACTAGGACCAACGTAACCAGTATATTTTCCTGCGGTGTCCGGCACTAGGACTAACGTAACCAGTTTATTTTCCAGTGGTGTCCGGTACTAGGACCAACGTAACCAGTTTATTTTCCTGTGGTGTTCGGTACCAGGACCAACGTAACCAGTTTATTTTCCTGTGGTGTCCGGTACTAGGACCAACGTAACTGGTTTATTTTCCTGTGGTGTCCGGTACTAGGACCAACGTAACTGGTTTATTTTCCTTTGGTGTCCGGTACTAGGACCAACGTAACCGGTTTATTTTCCTGTGGTGTCCAGTACTTGGACCAACGTAACCGGTTTATTTTCCTGTGGTGTCCAGTACTAGGACCAACGTAACCAGTTTATTTTTCTGTGGTTTCTAGTACTAGGACTAACATAACCATTTCTATTCTGAATTAAGCTGCTTGCATTATCTTTAAGTAGTTAATGAAATATAGAAGTTAATGTCTAAATGTTATCGTTGTGCATACTGCAAAAACATTCATCAATCAAACTATCAAACACAGATTTTTTTGAACAACAGATAACTTTATCACTCCATCAATGGCTGCGTTACATGAATACTGTAATTACTATGGTTCGTGCACTGATATTAAGTTCAGAAAGCTGACATTACATGTTCAAACTCATTTCATTCACTGTGTGCTATCCAGGTATACCATGTGCAAGGTTTTAAATACCACCGAGGCAGAGCAGGCCAAACGTCTTATCTGACATTTTGCCCAGCATAACCTTAAGTCTGAGATGACCGAAAACTTGATGCAGTGCAAGTATAATAGAGGACAGTTTAAGATATGTCAATCGTGAAATTATTCTAAAGCTGTAGGACTTAACAGGCAATAGGAAATCAAAATTGGCTTTTTATACATGACACATACAATCATCCCCCAAATTAGGCATCCAAAAAGCTAATATCACATGTTACACAGATCTTCCTGTATTACCATAGAACTGATGTCATGTTATACAGATCTTCCTGTATTACCATAGAACTGATGTCATGTTATACAGATCTTCCTGTATTACCATAGAACTGATGTCATGTTATACAGATCTTCCTGTATTACCATAGAACTGATGTCATGTTATACAGATCTTCCTGTATTACCATAGAACTGATGTCATGTTATACAGATCTTCCTGTATTACCATAGAACTGATGTCACGTTATACAGATCTTCCTGTATTACCATAGAACTGATGTCACGTTATACAGATCTTCCTGTATTACCATAGAACTGATGTCACGTTATACAGATCTTCCTGTATTACCATAGAACTGATGTCATGTTATACAGATCTTCCTGTATTACCATAGAACTGATGTCATGTTATACAGATCTTCCTGTATTACCATAAACTTATACAACACAATTTTTCTGCAAGCCCACGAAATCAATATGATTCCCTATTATGTGATGTTGCAAAATACATCAGAATAGATCAGAAAGTAAGAAAAATATTGTGATGTTTCTTGTGCAATTTTTCATAACAAATAAAGGTTGCCAAGAGTACTGTTAACTTACTCCAAACAGTTCATCGACATTATCATCAAAACCTGACGCCAATAATTAAGAAAGGAGTCATCGTCTAAACCACCTTAAAATGACTTAATTTTATGTAGAGCTCTGAAGTCAATAGAGGACTCGGACAGCCACCCTACGCCATCTAATTTTAGACTCTAGTTATAGCCACAGTTAATGTACACATTTTTTTACAGTTGTTGTAACATCGAGGATATTGTATAGAAATCATTAGTGATGTTTTCCACTTACATGGATAGTACCTATACCCCGAAAACAATGGTATTATTATTGTTATTATTAGTATACAATGTTATGTTTTCTCAGTGTGCAATGACTAATTTTAATAAAATTTTTCTTAAATAGATATTATAATCACATGTCTCTCCAGTAAAGGCACAATACTATACACTTGTCTTTAATGTTAACTGTGTTTCAAATAAAGATTGTTTTACCATTACTATCTTACATCCATGTTAACATAACAATATTTTGGGACAACATGGGACCTACGGGTCCATCTCGGATGTTCCATCCTCAAAACTGACTTAAAATGATTTGAAGAAATAAAATAATTTAAAACTCAGTCCTTTTGATTCATATACTTATCAAGCTTTTTCTTAAACTCACTTAAGTTTACTGCATCTACAACATCTGAAGACAACCCATTCCAAAGGCCATCCTCCCTGTTAGTAAAACGAAACTGTCTTAGCTGAAGATGACTCCTACCCTGCTATAATTTATATTTGTGTCCCCTAGTCCTACTATTCTCACCGTTAAATATAAAAAAGATGATGCATCAACACTATCAATTCCCTTTGTAATCTTAAACACCACAATCAGATCCTCCCCATAACTCTTCTTTTTTCAAGAGAAAACAATTTGAGAGATTTCAGCCTCTTGTCATATCACAACCCCTCCATCCCAGGCACCATTATAGTAACCCTTCTCTGAACCCTTTCCAACAATTCAATGTCCTTCCTAAGGTGTACTAAAGATAGCAGTCAAACTGAGCCATATCAGATACTGTGATAATTACAATCAGAAGGTACAGAAGTAATCCAAGGTGATTGGCTTAAACTTTAACATAACAGACTTACCTGCTCTCTCATTGGTTCTCCATACTTTTCATCATCAGCAATACCTAAGCTATCTTCTCCATCAGGACCTACAGGACACATAAAATGGTACGTAAAGAAAAAAATTACATTTCAGAAAGGTGTGGTACAGAAATAATACCATATGCTGCACAAACATTTTCGATACAGTTCTCTCAAGTATTAAAGACCCACGGCAGTTAGTATAAAATATACACGTGTAACAAATAGTTAGTAACATACAAAACAATCATATCAAAACTATGCAACCTTACAAAGACAAATTATCTTATCGGGTTAGACACTTAGCAACAGAATCAATAAGTCAACAACGTTGGGAGTTATTCAGTGTGTATTACTGTTTCTATTTTACAAACACATAATTAAAATATTATTATTATTCCAACTGTAGATTTGGTCACAAATATACCTTGTTATAGGGGTCTCCAATTACATTTTGGTGAGAGCTGTTAATTCTAACGACCAGAAAACCAAGGACTCGGTAAGAGAGATATCATTGTATGGCTTTTGTTTTACTTCAAAAAAAAAATTATACTAATGTCACTTTATGAAAAAAATACAAGTAACTTGCTTATCACATATTCAGTCACTAAATACATGACAGAGCCACCAACAATGTTAAATGAATATCACATATTCAGTCACTAAATACAAGACAGATCCATCAACAATGTTAAATAAATATCACATATTCAGTCACTAAATACAAGACAGATCCATCAACAATGTTAAATAAATATCACATATTCAGTCACAAAATACAAGACAGATCCACGAACAATGTTAAATAAATATCACATATTCAGTCACTAAATACAAGACAGATCCACGAACAATGTTAAATAAATATCACGTATTCAGTCACTAAATACAAGACAGATCCACCAACAATGTTAAATATATATCACATATTCAGTCACTAAATACAAGACAGATCCACGAACAATATTAAATATATATCACATATTCAGTCACTAAATACAAAACAGATCCACGAACAATGTTAAATGAATATAACATATTCAGTCACTAAATACAAGACAGATCCACCAACAATGTTAAATAAATATCACGTATTCAGTCACTAAATACAAGACAGATCCATCAACAATGTTAAATAAACATCACATATTCAGTCACTAAATACAAGAAAGATCCACCAACAGTGTTAAATAAATATCACATATTCAGTCACTAAATACAAGACAGATCCACGAACAATGTTAAATAAATATCACATATTCAGTCACTAAATACAACTCTGCTGCCAAGCTAAAATCATGGACACACATGGTAAAATATTCAAATAACAACTTATAAGTTTAATAATATACACACATATATAATACACAAATGTTCAATGTTGTGATATTAGAACTTAATGTAAAGAAGGGACAGATCAGGATTTGAACCCATGATTCTCCTTACCAGAAAGTCTTTAGCCAACAATGCTTGTATCAGCCTATATGTCATTGTTTATTACTACAGAATGAGATTGTAAGTTACTTGTACAATAAATGGTTTTCACCTTCTGCATGAACTATATATGATCCACCTCCTGCCACGTACGAATCGTCTAGTGTCCCACCATTCTCGGCACATTCCATTTGCACTGAAGAGAACCTGTTTCACAGAAAACAGTTCATAACAAAACTAAGTTTTATTATTATCATCTCACCAAAGACCAAAAGTGAATTTTAACATATGGACAACAAGGAACCACCTGGTCCTTCAAGGTTGTCCTTGTACATCAATCCTTACAAAAAGTAAAAATTTACCAGCCTCCTATAGTTTTCAAGAACTCATCAATACCCCCTTTAAACTCCTGTAAAATGCTGGCCTCCACTACTGCCAATAAAGTTTATTCCATAAGTCCTGTTAGAAAAATAATTTATATTTCAACTGAGGCCTAACATGTTTCTCCAAATCTTAAAGTGTGTGTGTGTGCTCTCATCCCATTATCTTCAGAATATAGCACAAAGAAATTAGAAGCTTTTATCCCATGAATAATCTTGTAAACTTCAATAAGATTACCTCTCATCTTTCTTTTCTGAAGATAAAACAAGTTAACTTATGCAAAGAAATCTTAAGTTATAAGACAACTCTTCCATCCCAAGATTCATTCTGGTAACTTCCTCCTCTAAACCATTTCCAATAAATTATTATTCTTTAGTTAAAAGAGACAGTGAATATATACAAACAGAGGAAACTAGAATTTAAATAGATTTTGACTTACATTAGAAAACTATACACAAAACCCACATAATATTTTATTACACATTATAGAAGCACAGCAAAATGGACTATCTATATATTATTAGTTTTCTATTCAACTTCAAGTAAAACATTCGAAAAATCATCCAATTTAGAAGTTGTGAAATTAACCCTTTCTTGACCAAAAGTTTATAATCGCAATAACAAGGAAAATTGGAGAATTTTGTAAAATATCAAATTATATTTCTGATGTATTATTATACGACCTTCCTCACCATTTAACCTTGCTTTATTAATATTCACACATGCTACGCTCATAATATCCATATCATATTCAGAAACCGATAAAACGCAGGACAATTACGAACTAACAGTAACTAAGTAACAGTAGGCCTAGTAATAGTAATACCAAATAATTGACAGCTCAAGTGCTAGTACCAGTAGTAGCGCTATAAAACTTGTAACTTTAGTTACCTTGGGATGATAGATTATGTTCGAAGCCTTATTCACCATATTCTATTTTTTAAAATTATATAACATATGTCCGTGTTTATGTCTATTGTTTAATTTGTTGTCAAGTTGCACGACGCCTGGGTGATTTCCAATTGACTACTACTACTTAGAAAGTTCGATCCACAAACTGTAAAAAATGCCTTTTTTTTAACTTAAGGTTACTGCTACTAGTAAATATTTATTCGTCCTTCGAATCATTTGCACAGAAAATATCATTATATTCATTGGCCAAAGACTGATAAAACAACATACCTGAAATCACACAAAACTTGGTTGGTCAATATATGAACCAGTAAACAACGAGAAGATAAACGACCACTCACTTATCAAGTAAGATTCCATAATATATATATGAACCAATGGTAACAGCGTAAGTCAGACTTTCTCAAAGTGAGGTCCGCAAACCCCCAGAGGTTCGAGAGGATACTCCAGGAAGTTCGTGAGCCATGTGCGAAATTTCATAAAAGTGTTTAAAAAATATGATTCATAGAATAAGAAATATTTTTTCTTAAAATTAAATTTACATGAATTAAAACATTTAATTTTGGAATACAGCTTTTCATGCACACAGAATTTTTTTTTTTTTCCCAAAAACAAACACATAGATTGCTTTGTGGTTCGCGAAAAAATTAATTAAAAGGAGTCCTCGGGTTACTAAAGTTTGAGAATCCCTGGTGCAAGTTATTTATTACTTCCCATTTGTGACGAGTCATCTTTTTTTTTTATTGGACTCGTCAGGTAAAGAATTGGTATAATATTAAGTCGTCAAAAAATTAATGTCCCTTCTTTTTTGGATTATAAAAGCCGAACAACTTATATATCTAAACAAAACATTTATTAAATGAAATAGTC
>NW_013675404.1:9819-12043 GCF_000517525.1 Limulus polyphemus | reverse complement strand
GTCGATGTCCTCTTTAACACCTTCTACATTTGCATAAGTTTTCCTATGGTGTTGCAGCGAACAAAAATATAGTAATCTGATGGTACCATATCTGGAGAATATGGTGAGTGGGGGAAAACTTCACAACCTAACTTCATAAACTTGTGTTGCATCAAACGTGCCACATGGACGTCCATTGTCGTGGAGAAGAAGAACAACAACAACACCTTTCTGATTGACGAGTGAAGGGTGTTTCTGATGAAGGGCTTGATTTAAACGTTCCAGTTGCTGACTATAGATCTCTGCATTGACAGTTCACTGTGGATTGAGTTCGAAATGAATTACTCCTTTGATGTCCCACCACTTTCTGCGGATGGAGTCCAGATTTTGGAGCGGAAGTGAATTTTGTCTAGGACAAAGCCATTGTTTTTTTGGCTTTAATATTCGCTTAGAGAATCCATTTTTCATCACCGGTGACAATTCTGTACAAAAATGGTTCACATGCATTACGCGCCAGAAGAAACGAAGCAACGATGATCATAGGAGAGTTCGTGAGGCACCCAAACACCTTCTTTACGGAGTTCTCATATTCCTTAAATGTTTACGTATTGTTTCATGAAAGAACAAAATATGCCGAACCATCGTTGACACTTACGAACGTTCAAAACATTTCCATAAACTTCTTTGATATTCTTGTGGCTACTAAGGCGTTGTTTCCCTTCTTGTATTTAAACAGCGTTACATACCGAATGTGTGCCTCGTCGCGTACCATCACTCTAAGCAATTAAAGTATACTAAACTTTACACATTATATAGGCTACACTTACGTGACATTTATGCGGTTTGTACGTGATGTACGTTTTTAGGAGGTGGTTAATGAAATTGTTCCAAAATGCGACATTAATTTCTTGATGACCTAATAATTAGAATAAAGGTTTAAAGATCGCAACTAACTCAATAACGTAAGATAATCCAATCATTATTATTTTGTCTTTAGAAAATACATTACAGCTCGAATTTTATATAAAACAAATGTTTCGAAATTAACATATGATTTGTTTATAAATTCATAAGTTTATACGAATGGCTTACATGGGAAGGGATAATTGAGTTTTTGTGACTTACATCGCAAAAAAAAAAATCCAACACTTAAGAGGTTTGTTTGATATTAATGGGTATCGAAATAGATTTTTAGTGTTACAAGCCTTTAGACTTTAGCCGCTTTGTGGCTACTTAAAAAAAGACTCATTATTTTTTACAACTGTTTTATAATACTTTAAAACTTGGCTCGCAGGTGTATAAAGGGCTATGTATCCAGTCTTAATCCTAACGCATCCTGTGCAATTGCTTCAAACTGGAAATAGACTTTTATAGTTGGGAAAACACAACTGTTATAAAGAGGTTTCCTTCATTTCTGTTGATTCTTGGGAAGACGTCTTTAAAGACTATATGAAAAAACCTACAGAATATTTGTTCAATAATAATAACAACAAAAGGTTGCAATGGATTTGATTGAGGAACAACTTTTCTCCCCAGAACAAATTAAAAAAAAAAATCCGGTTATTTAGTTCCCATGCTATAACGGCGGTAACACATTATCCAGGAAATTTTTGAGATTGCCATGTTCTAGTTGCTTTTGTTCTTCTTAGTGGATAATGTCTATTCCGCCTAAGACGATATTGCGGTAACATACAAAATCCAGGATGAAAATATTAGTACTCTAACATCTCTGCTGGCACTCTTTCTTAGTTCAGTTCCACTTGGTTTCATCGTGAATACTTCGGTAATGATTCCTTTCGAAGCTGACGAGCTATTTACTAATTGATCCAGTAGGGGCAATCGATCGTTCTCTTGTCTATAAGTTGTTTCTTGTTGTTGTGTCTAACTGAAGATTATTTTTTCTCTCCTTCAAATCTGTCCAGTCTGTTTATTTCTTACGCAACTTAAAACTCAGTCAAGTTATCAACGACAAAATATTCCCCTAATTTCTTGATCGAATATGATTTTAATTGCAGTGGAACCAAATATATATATTAAAACAGAGCAGGAGAAAGACCAAGATTTGAAGCCAATAATTGATTTTCTACAAGCAAATGTTTTGCGCCCTGCTTGGGAGAAGGTGTCTAGCTTAAGCCCTGTGACAAAGAACTATTGGGCACAATGGGACCAATTGAAGCTTGAAGATGATATTCTTGTCCGGAGATGGGAAACTCTAGATGGGAAGGTGACGACCTGCCAAACAGTT
>NW_013675404.1:0-8872 GCF_000517525.1 Limulus polyphemus | reverse complement strand
AATTTTAATTTTTGTGTTTTGTAAATTTTGTACATTTAAATAAGTTATCTATTGGTTTAATTTAAGTGGCTATTGTTCGTCCCGAACAATACTAAAGGAAGGGGCAGCGTTACGACAGCAGAAGTCACGTGACTCTGGTAACACGTGATGAGTTTCTAGAATATTCACGAAGAGACGAGATGTACGGTTTTTGTATATATAAGACCGGTAAGAAGTGACGGCAACGATGGAATTGAATTGCAGACAGAGATAGAGACGGACAATTGAGTCAAGTGCGGTAAAATGCGTGAATCGTTCGTTGTGAATTATAGCGTTTGTTTAAGTTAAACTGACTGAAATTAAGTGTATTGCAAAGTTGTATTGAGAAAGAATAAACTAGTTTTATTTAAGAAAGGATTTATAGTGCTGAAGTGTTTCGGGAAGAATTTCTACGGAAAATTAACCAACAAACAGAGACATAACAATATTACTAATACTATACTATTAATAGTTAGTTTAAAATATCTATAAGTGTGGGAAGTAAGTGTAAACAGTACTATTTCTGAGCAATCTTGAACACAAATTGTTTCTAAAAATCCACGTTTGGAACACACTTTTCTCGATTATTTGGTATTTTTAAACGTTTTGATAATAACATTATCTTAAGAGCAAACTTTTTGTAGTTTCATTAAAATTCATTTTCATATCTGTGTATGTAAAACAGAGTTGTATCCAGTAGAAATTTTTTAATTCAATTTCATATCTGTGTATGTAAAACAGAGCTGTATCCAATACACAGATATGAAACTGAATTAAACCATTTCTACTGGATACAACTCTGTTTTACATACACAGATATGAAACTGAATTAAACCATTTCTACTGAATACAACTCTGTTTTACATACACAGATATGAAACTGAATTAAACCATTCTACTGGATACAACTCTGTTTTACATACACAGATATGAAACTGAATTAAATCATTTCTACGTAAAACAGAGTTGATTCCAGTAGAAATGATTTAATTCAGTTTCATATCTGTGTATGTAAAACAGAGTTGATTCCAGTAGAAATGCTTTAATTCAGTTTCATATCTGTGTATGTAAAACAGAGTTGTATCCAGTAGAAATGACATCTTGAGACTTGGCTTTTATGTGCCTTAATTTATAATAAATATTAAATTACCTTAATCATGAATATTAGCAATGTTTCTAAGAATCTCTGTGGGGTGTTGACATGAAATGGTCACAAAACCTATGTTTATTACCCTCATCCCCTGAGGGGTAGGGTGAGGGTATTGCAATTAGTTTTGTCTGTGTGTGTATCAATGTACAGGGAAGTTTTGCACAAAATGGGAAGTCAGTATGGGACATTCCTCCCCAAATTTGGTACAGAGCTGGATTCTGGATCACTCTGAAGCATTTTTTATAATGGGGAGATAGGACAGTTTTGGGTTAATAACTCTGTAAAGTGTGATCTGATTTGTACTAAATTTCATGGACACATTAAGGTTGAGACTCCTCACCACACTACAGAAAATGATATGGATAGTTGATCTATTTGGATCTGAGAAGGATTTTCTGAGTTTTTGAAGGTGACATTTTATGTTATCCAATATAAACACATGAAATCTGAAAAAGGAGACGTGGGGTGAGGGTAGATAATCTCTCTGATTACTCTTGTTTGTGTGTTGCTTTCCGTTAAAATAGGGGTACTAAACATTTTCATTTGTTGTTATGTAGGGTGTTTAAGGTGTTAGTTTCTGTGTACCTTATCATTGTGACATGTGTGAATGTAAAGCTGAGATTTTGTGATTTAATGTGAGTTCTAAAGAAAATTATGATATATTAAAAAGATTTTGAATATGCAATTTAAAGAAAGTCACAGTGGAATGGCATGTATCAGAATTACAGTTTGATGCCACCAAAAGTTGATTCAGTCCTTTAAAATGTAAACTTTTAATTCACTCATGTCAAGCAGATTTGTCCAGATCAGGACTTAAGAACTTCCAAGACAGCAATATCCCCTGTACTTAATGTCATTGAAAAACAAAAGAATATGGATCAAATTGTGGTACCAGGTGCTTCCTGAAAGAGACCTGCAACATGTCATACCAGTGTTGTGTCTCGTAACAGGTGAGAATCCATGAACACAAAAGTCAGTGACCATCCACATGTTCCAACCAACGGCATGTAAGATAATCAAGAAGGATATTAAGTCGGAAAAGTTGAAATAATTCACACACACATAAAAACTCTTTTCTTGACACATCCATTCACCCATTGCCTACCTCAAACAGTTGGAGCATTAAATAGGAATTCATGCTATTCCAAAAATACATATCAGTCTAGCCATCATGTAACAGGCGGGCCATGTTGGCTGGTCGTTGGAGCTTCGACTTTACTGTTAGTCACAAATAATTTATATTACGCTCAAGAATGCAGTTGCGAGTGGAGCACACAAGTCACTAACTCGAGGAAGTTTACAGTTAGATTAAAGAACTGACTCTGAGACTCAGGTTTAACATACACTTCAATGTTTAATATAACAATTTCTGAATAAACTTACAATACTTTGAAATTTCTTATTCACTTCAATAACTCTCTATTCAAATGTTACTAATCTACGCTCAACCAACAATACTTCTGAGTTACTATATGTTTCACTTCAATAACTCTCTATTCAAATGTTACTAATCTAAGTTCAACCACCAATACTTCTGAGTTACTATGTGTTTCACTTCAATAACTCTATATTCAAATGTTACTAATCTAAGTTCAACCACCAATACTTCTGAGTTACTATGTGTTTCACTTCAATAACTCTAAATTCAAATGTTACTAATCTAAGTTCAACCAACAATACTTCTGAGTTACTATGTGTTTCACTTCAATAACTCTATATTCAAATGTTACTAATCTAAGTTCAACTCAGAAGTATTGTTGGTGAAACATATAGTAACTTCAACTTCTAGTTACTTTCTTTGATTCAAGAGAGGAAGTATTGATTAGTAACTTGAAGCTTGAGCGATACATACTCTCTGGACCTTTCAGGAAAGACACTGGTGTGGCTGTTCCATACATCACACCTTCTGACAGCAAGAACTCGACTTCTGATTTGTTGCAGGATGCTGGTTCTTAGGTTTCTGTCGCAGAATTCTTAGGAAACCGGCAGCAATTCTCTTTGGCAGCTCAAAACTTGACTTCCAACAAACTTTCTGTCCAAAAATGGGGGTTGTTATATCAGTTCTCATTGGTATTCTTGCGACTTCCCAAATAGCTTACATGTCCACCAGCAAGTAGACCTGTCACTTAATTGGATGATTTTTCAGATTTCGTCATATTTTTTTGGAACCAAAAACAAAACCTTTCAATGACTGGCCATAGTAAGAGATAATAACTCAGCTGCCTTTTTACAAGTATCTATCCTCATCTTCTGAACATCAATACTACTTCAAAGACTCCAACTAGCCCCTTGTTTGGAAATTTTATCCAAGCTAATGTAAACAACTCCCATAATGATTTTCTCTGTTAGGCTGGCAATGGTCTATTAATATAATTCTCGAGTCCAGTCTCAAAAGAAGTTTGCATAAACATTCTCATGACCTTTTCTCTGCTGACTTTGACACAGCCTTGGTTTACACTTGACATTCTTTCTTTCTTGGTCAGGCATCATAAATGCATTAGCTAATTCTGGCACAATATTTCATCATAATGGGCTATACATGCCATCCCAGGCATATATTTTTCTCTTCTTGAAGCATTGTAAAATATCACAATGCTTCAATTAGGTGCAAAGCTTATGGATTACTGTGTGATGGGATTGTTGGAACAGGTGCTTGGAGACAGTTGTTATTGTACACTTGAAAGATTATGGAAAGCAAGCAGGAAGGAGTTGTGTGATATTGACATGACAGCTTTATGACAGAACCTTTTGCAATAGAAACTTACTGGAGGTGATAACATGGACCGTATAATAGTGTGGCTAGGCACCAATATGATTTTAATATAATGTACTCAACCTCAATTAAATTAATGCATAAGTGTTTGAAAGTTTATGCAAATAAGCTTGGTAATGAAAAAGTTGAGATTTTGTGGTGGAAGCACAAATGATAATAATTGCTGAATTTTTGCTAAAATAGTTAAATTGTTTATAAAATAACATAAAGAGGGAGTTATAAAGTTATTACTTTCAGTTTCAGTTTATTGTTATAAACAAATGATTTATAATGTTCGTTTTAATTAGTTTGACAACTAATAATTCGTTTGTTTCTGAACTGATTAGTATCAGAGTATAAGATTAAAAATGAGTTATAACAAAGTCACATTAGTAAATATATATCACTAAAGTATTCATTCATGAACACATTTTTATATGACTTTGTTGACATTAAATAATGACATGTTTGTCATAAACTTTTGGAAAATATAAAACTAGAAGATGAGATTTTATTATTTCGAATAGAATTGGACTTCTGTTAAGCCTGTAAAACTTAAAAGAAAACTTTGTTCTGAAATATAGCCTATATTTTTGATGGAAATATTGTATATAAGTTATAAAAACTTGTAATTTTATTTTCCTAAGTTTACTAAGCCATTGTATTTAATGTATGTCCTATTAAATTTATTTTTTGGAAATTTGGAATTTCTGGGACCAGTAGCTCCCAGTATCTTTCTACCATTTGTGTTTATTTCACAAATGTATATATTTCAAAATGTGTGAGGAAACATACAAAATGTTATCTGTACATACACATGTAAGACATGTTGAAATTAAACTTTCAAAAACTTTAGTATGAAAACCTATGAAGTTTGTCCAAAGGCCTGTTAGAGTTTTCAAGTATTTTTACTCTAACACGTGTTAGTTTGTAAAAACCACTGAATTAAATATTAGACACAAATTAGTGTCAACTTACTACACTAGGTGGAGACAAATGTATTGTAGCAGTACATGGGATAACTTAAGCCTAACTTTAGTAATTATTTAAATTTTATTGACATTTTTGCAGAGAACTGGACAATTTTGGTAATGGCCGATTTTTAATATTCATTCACAAAAAGTATAAAAACAAAAAATACCGTATTAACATGGTCAGATTTAGCATCCAGTTCCTAATTGATAATGATAGGCTTAGTAAAACCCTGAAAAGTATAAGTTTGTTGGATGAACTTTAACCAAAGTAGCTAAAGGCCTAGTACTTAATTATATTGCCTGTCGAAGGCTCGTATCATAAAATCACATGGGATTTATCTATAAAAAAAGTACAGGGACGTAACTAGTAGAAGATATATGGAATTTGCAATAATATGTATAAATAAAATGTACGTACCAGTTACTGAAAAACTTGCCTTGTATGATTACAAATTACAATTTGCAACTTTGTGCGAAAGTTAGTAGGATACGATGGTCTGAAAACTCAAGTCTCGAGATTTAATTATAGTTGTATTATGACTACATCATCTGAGGACAACATAGCATCACATACACAAGTGAGAAAAAAAAGTGATTTAAATCGAGAATTTGTTTAGAAGAAACAAGCAAAGATACTAACAATGCCTGATGTAGAAAACACGTTTCGTGTCCTTTGTTTTACGCAGTTGTATGAAACGCCATATTTTGATATGGATTAATTATTTGAAAACATATATTAATGATTTAATTTTTTTTTCGAAATTTCATTTGACAGCTATCTTCACTTTAAGTACATCAGTAATTACTTCATGAATAATTAAACTTTGTAATTTATGCTGAATTTTATGTGCAATTGTTTGCTTCGTGTATCTTTCATTTACATTACCCAGGAAAATTCAAAGTCGACTTGTCAGTTTAAAAATGTCACTAACATTTGTAAATTAACAAGCTGAGAAATGTGCCTAATCATTTATTAAATTTATTATTTATTTACAATTTATTATTTCCCCTTAACTTTATTAAACAGTTGTTTATTTGTTAAATACACGTCGACTTATGATATATACACGAAAATTTACAAATGTACTTTTCGTGATATCAAAGTATATGTTTATTTACTGCAGGGTTTTGTTGTTGTTGTTTTAGCGCAAAGCTACACAATAAACTATTTGCACTTCGTTCACCATATGGAATCAAATCCTGGATTTTAGCATAGTAAGTCCTTAAACTTACCGTTGTCTCGCCGAGGCTTTCCTTTAGATACGTGTTGATTAATAAATCAACGAGTGTACTTCTCGACTAACTTATCAGTTTTGAAGCAGCAGTGACATTGATAAATTGGATATACAATATATAAATTAAAAAAATATAATAAACTTAAATTGTAAAATTACATTTGATGCCTCAAAAACTAGTTTACGTCGCTGATTGCTTGGGGATAGCTTTCTACCTTTTCTTAGTCTCTTCAACATATTGTTGAATATACGTCAAGTATTGTTGACGTTCGTTGATATAACGACTGTTGAAAATAAGTGTATCGTAAAGTTGTATTTTTGTTAAGGTTACTTTTGATTTAGATTCCCACGGGCCTTTTTGATTATTTTTAGTGAATTGGTGGCCGTCTTTACAAATGGCTGCCAAATAGTCACTTCGCTGTGGATCTCAAAAACCTATCACATTTTTTAGACATAAGGCTAACTAAAAACCATAGTAGCGTTTAGTCCAACTGTTTGGTAGTCAGATCTGTTCTGGCTCTTGGACAAATAGTAAAGTTAAAAGAGTGTAGTTTCTATTTTTTTCAAGATAGATGAATCAATCAGTGTTTTTGTGAAATATTTCGATATGTGTTTGCTATTGCTAAGTAACCGTAGTCAACGGGTGGAAAACAACAGCAACAATGCTAAGAACTCATAGAGTGAAAGCAGAGATGGATGTGTAATAATATTGTTACGTCTCCGTTTGTTAATTAACTTTCCGTAACTTCGTTCTGACGAAACTTTAACTTAATAAAACTGGTTTATTCTTTCCGATTTATCTAAAATTAGTTGTGGCCTGCAACTACAATTACTTTGTGGAAATTGTCATTATTTTATGAATTGGCTCTTAAATTGTGCACAATTTTCAACATAAAACATATCATGTGTATAGTTACTTAAACTTCCTGCACTCTACATTATGTTTATGCACAAATATGAAACCCATAAACATGGTAAGTACTGCGCTCTGGGATTTTCATGAACATATTTTCATTTTGCAGTAGACAAGTATCCCAACGCCCTCTGCTGCTGATCTATATAATAAACTCACGTGTTCCTAATCTTTGTTCAGAGATATTTTACTTTTAGCTTTGCGCGAAATTCAAATCAAACAAACCGAATTTTGCGTAACTTACACTTTTTTCTAAGCTGTGTAATGATCCATACATAAGTAATATTATTTTTAAATAAAAGTTTTCCTCCCCCTTTTTTTTTACTTGTGTTATACTTGATTGGTGAATTTAATAATTGCTTGATAGATTAACAGTTTTGTGGGAACTTACGAAACTTTGAGATAACGTTAGTTCAATTACCAGATGTTAACATGTGCATCGTTATCTGTTGCTATGTGTAACGACCGTAACGTTAGAGGTGTCTAGAGCCTGGAAACTAGAGTTCCAATGTATCGTACTGGGCTTTTATCGTGACGTTTCCACAAGATATACCTTTTTTTGACACAGGAGGTTTTGTCATCCCACGAGCGATAAAACTTATGAGTAGCTAGTATTCAGTTATTTTGAAACCCTGGAGCTAACGATGTAAACAGCTCTGCGTGCGAGTTAGGTTCCGGTTCCAGCTGATAAACAGCAATATCGAATTTCTTGACAGGATGTTGAAAATCTTGGTCACAGGTGACTTTAAAACCCAAGTGTAAGTTAATTTCCGTAACAACGCCACATGAGTTTATGTTATCTTTCATTGCGAAATAAGTTTGTTTAAATAAAAGTCGTATCTCAAATTCTTCGTAGAAGGTGAGGAATATTATTTGGACGTGTTAGGTGTGAACTCTTAACGATTACATTTAAAAGTTTACAGATAATTTTCACTCATCGTTTTTCAAAGCGTATTGATCGGTTTTATATATATATATATATATATTAAAGAAGAAGGACCTTAAACTTTGAATTGATATAGAAAAACCACAATGAGGATATAAATAAATAAATAAATGTTCCAAAAAGGTACATTGGAACTGGATGCATCAGCTTGTATTTAAAAAAACTCCCAGTGACCAAATGATAAGTAATACGGGCAATAAGATGAAGGTCAAACGAAAAACAAACAGCTACCATTAAAGGCGAGGCATGGGAAGGCTGGGGGAGTTCAAAACAGTGGGGGCTGATTTAAAAAAGAAGGTAAAGATCAGCCTATACAGGAAAGTAATGTGGTCAGAAAAAAGTCAAATGACAGAGATGTAATAAGGGTGGAGATAAGGTCTGAATATAAAAAAATAAGATTAAGAGCATTCGTGTAGACGGTGGGTACTGTTAACTGGTTGAGGGATGACCATTCCTGAAGTTTAAAGTCTCTGACCAAGACCTCTAGCCTATATGACACATGAAGTGTTGTTAAGAATTACGATGCCGTCTGATTTTCGATCGGGGGTTTATCTGATCTAAACCATTTGTAACTAACACAGATTTAAATTCGATTATCACATTATTATTACTGTAAATGCCTATATCATAATATAGTTACCCACCTAACTTGGACCAAGAAACCATGCACTGCTATCGCGTTATTTCTTCCTTCATGATTCTGTTCGTGGCACTGATGAAACCAAGCTTATAAATAAAGCGTCAGCTAACAAAGCTACACGAGGCCTATCTGCGCTAGCCGTCTCTAGAGGGAAGAAAGCTAGTCATCACCACCCACCACCAACTGTTGGGCTACTCTTTTACCAACGAATAGTGGGATTGACCGTCACATTGTAACGCCTCCA
>NW_013675403.1:12366-21200 GCF_000517525.1 Limulus polyphemus | reverse complement strand
CTTTATTACCTCACTGAGTTACTAAGCAGTAATATTTGATGGTTGCCTTTATTACAACACTGAGTTACCAAGCAGTGATATTTGATGGTTGCCTTTATTACAACACTGAGTTACTAAGCAATAATATTTGATGGTTGCCTTTATTACAAAAAAGGCAACCATCAAATATTACTGCTTAGTAACTCAATGTTGTAATAAAGGCAACCATCAAATATATTACTGCTTAGTAACTCAATTTAATGGTTGCCTTTATTACAACACAGAGTTACTAAGTTACTGAGTCATTAGAATAACGTGTTATCTATCTGGATCTCGTCATTAGAATAACGTGTTATCTATCTGTATCTCGTCATTAGAATAACGTGTTGTTTATCTGGACCTCGTCATTAGAATAACGTGTTGTTTATCTGGATCTCGTCATTAGAATAACTTGTTGTTTATCTGGATCTCGTCATTAGAATAACGTGTTGTTTATCTGGATCTCGTCATTAGAATAACGTGTTATCTATCCGGATCTCGTCATTAGAATAACTTGTTGTTTATCTGGATCTCGTCATTAGAATAACGTGTTGTTTATCTGGATCTCGTCATTAGAATAACGTGTTGTCTATCTTGATCTCGTCATTAGAATAACGTGTTATTAGAATAACGTGACCAGAGAATTAAACTAGGGTATGAGCACCTTGTCAAGTATTACATGTTAGTTTAATTCTCTGGTCCTTTTAAGGGTATGAGCACCTTGTCAAGTATTACATGTTAAAAGGACCAGAGAATTAAACTAGGGTATGAGCACCTTGTCAAGTATTACATGTTAAAAATCCATTCAGTAAACAGGGATATATAAAATATTAAATTAATAAATTAAGGCAGGTAAAAAGAAAAAATAATGGCGTGTGTGTAAAACTATAACTATCGTCGTTTTCCCATATTACAATATATTTCCATAAAACACCATATTTAATGACGTCACAAACACCACATCTACATAGTAGACCATATCTATAAAACATAAACCGTGTTTTATAAAACTAGAAAAAAACAAAGTCATCTTTATTGAGGTTATAAACACCATAAATTCTGTTTATTAAGGTTACAAAACAAATGGATATCAGTTTGATATTACAAATGCCTACAATATATTGTTTGACTAATCCTGCTCTCTGTGTACATCTACCAGATCCTAGTCTTGCTGTCTGTATATACCTACCAAATGTTGGTCTGACTAGTCTTGCTGTCTGTATATATCTACCAGATACTAGTCTTGCTGTCTGTATATATCTACCAAATTTTGGTCTGATTAGTTCTGATCTATGTGTACATCTACCAGATGTTGATCTGACTAGTCTTGCTTTCTGTATATATCTACCAGATACTAGTCTTGCTGTCTGTATATATCTACCAAATGTTGATCTGACTAGTCTTGCTCTCTGTGTATATCTACCAGATACTAGTCTTGCTGTCTGTATATATCTACCAAATGTTGATCTGACTAGTCTTGCTCTCTGTGTATATCTACCAGATACTAGTCTTGCTGTCTGTATATATCTACCAGATGCTGGTCTGACTAGTCTTGCTGTCTGTATATATCTACCAGATACTAGTCTTGCTGTCTGTATATATCTACCAAATGTTGGTCTGATTAGTTCTGATCTCTGTGAATATCTACCAGATGTTGGTCTGACTTGTCTTGCTGTCTGTATATATCTACGAAATGTTGGTCTGACTAGTTCTGATCTCTGTGAATATCTACCAGATGTTGGTCTGACTTGTCTTGCTGTCTGTATATATCTACCAAATGTTGATCTGACTAGTCTTGCTGTCTGTATATATCTACCAGATACTAGTCTTGCTGTCGGTGTATATCTACCAAATGTTGGTCTGACTAGTTTTGATCTCTGTGTCTATCTATCAGATGTTGATCTGACTAGTTCTGCTGTCGGTGTATATCTACCAAATGTTGATCTGACTAGTCTTGCTGTCTGTATATATCTATCAAATATTTGCCTGACTAGTACTGATCTCTATGTATAGCTACCAAATGTTGATCTGACTAGTACTGATCTCTATGTATAGCTACCAAATGCTGATCTGACTAGTACTGATCTCTATGTATAGCTACCAAATGCTGATCTGACTAGTACTGATCTCTATGTATAGCTACCAAATGTTGATCTGACTAGTCCTGCTGTCTGTATATATTTACCAAATGTTGATCTGACTAGTCCTTTTACTTGATTCCCTGTAGACTGATCCCATTGTTCATTAAAACTAGGATTTATATTAATATTTTCACTCTTGTCTTCTCTTCTGATCTGAGTTTGTTCTCCGCGTTAAGATAGTGATTATCTCAGAGACAACAGAATTTATCAAGTTTATTCTGACAAGTAACAGAAGATACTTAAAACCGTTGCTTGGAATTCCCATCTCAATTAATACATTTAATCTCTGGCCTCTTGTTTAGACTTACACGTATTAACGTCTTATATCAAGCTCCAACAGAACAACGTTCATAGAGCCTAAAGTAATACGTACCAGATCGTATGCTGCTTTTCACATCCGAGTGTTCTTTAATGAATGTTGTAACTCTAGTTAGATGTTAGTATTGATGTTTCAGAGAAACGAACATCGTCTTCTTGCCCATCACACGTCCCTTGGTTTAACATATATTTCACCTGCATTTATTTTGTCTCCCTCGTACAGAGAATAGACACATTGTAAGTCACGTGTTACTTCTTCTGTGTAACGTTTCTAAACAATTACCAAAATCAAAAACATCCATCATATAGCTAATGTGTCACATACATCATCAACTATACTTCAGATTTTTATTATATAATGAATGTTCCGACAGCTAATGTGTCACATACATCATCAACTATACTTCAGATTTTTATTATATAATGAATGTTCCGACAGCTAATGTGTCACATACATCATCAACTATACTTCAGATCCCAGATCTTAGCATTCTAAGCCTGTAAACTAACTGCCGTCCCAAAGCTTGTTTTAAACTCATTTGATATTTCTACACGAACATGTTATTTTATTTTGTATTGTAAAATAATTTCACATTTGTCATAAACTCCGTACTGTTAACAGTTGAAAAAATATAATTTCTTATATTATAAGCCCAGCTGGATTGATGTAGAGATTGTCAATCTATCCGAAGGCTTTATTTACACAGCTTTATTACATCTTATTATTTTCCTTTGTACATATATTATAACGAAACGCCTTTATTTTAGTTTTTGATATTATAAACAACGTCTCATAACACTGTATATCTAAAATTACATTGTATGCTTTAGGTTTAAAAATGTTGATATTTTTTTCCTTACCGCCTGTATAGCGTCTTATTATTTTACTAAATTTTATAATAACTGAAGGTTTTCTTAATACGAGATTACATCCGGGAACTATACATCTTTCATAGCAGCCCCTCATTGGAGCGGTTTGTGGATGAAAACTGTTTGATTTATCTTTTGAATTTGAAACACATCGTTAATAATTCACATAAGCGTAAGTTGTAAAAAAAATATCTAACTAATACGTTTACGGTGTTAAACTTAATATATCATGTTTTAACACTTTACGTTATAGTCTTGTCTGCTGATAATATATAATATCACTGTCTCCTGATAATATATAATATAATATCACTGTCTCCTGATAATATACAATATAATATCACTGTCTGCTGATAATATACAATATCACTGTCTGCTGATAATATACAATATAATATCACTGTCTCCTGATAATATATAATCTCACTGTCTCCTGATAATATACAATAATATATGATATCACTGTCTCCTGATAATATATAATCTCACTGTCTCCTGATAATATACAATAATATATAATATCACTGTTTGTTGATAATATACAATAATATATGATATCACTGTCTGCTGATAATATATAATATACAATATCACTGTCTGCTGATAATATATAATATCACTGTCTGCTGATAATATACAATATAATATCACTGTCTCCTGATAATATACAATAATATATGATATCACTGTCTGCTGATAATATACAATAATATATGATATCACTGTCTCCTGATAATATACAATAATATATAATATCACTGTTTGTTGATAATATACAATAATATATGATATCACTGTCTGCTGATAATATACAATAATATATGATATCACTGTCTGCTGATAATATAATATAATATATAATATCACTGTCTCCTGATAATATACAATAATATATAATATCACTGTCTCCTGATAATATACAATAATATATGATATCACTGTCTGCTGATAATATATAATATACAATATCACTGTCTGCTGATAATATATATAATATATAATATCACTGTCTGCTGATAATATATGATATCACTGTCTGCTGGTAATATATGATATCACTGTCTGCTGATAATATATGATATATGATATCACTGTCTGCTGATAATATATAATATCACTGTCTGCTGATAATATATTCAGCTAATCGTTTATACTGTGGAAGAAGCACGTTCCAGCAGCGCGTGCAACACATCACGAGGACGATGAGGCGTTAATGATTGTGAGAAGTTAACGTAATATGAGGCTGTGGAGATGTACTATACATATTTCATACAAGGTTCATGGTACCATCAAGAGTACGTGCTGCACCATCTTGTGATCGACCAAAGATGTGTGTGTAAACTGAATCACTTCGATTTTCTGTTAGCCTAATCCGTATCCCTTTCAATGCTGTTTTCTAGCTAACGTCAGTACTGTTGAACTCTAATCACAATACTAAAATATAACCACTGATAAGTGGAACACACTATAATTGTTATGGTACCTTTTAGAATCTGGTGAAGCCAGATAAAGAGTTTATCTAGTGAAGCCTGATAAAGACATTATATTATGTTTATTATATTTTTTATCACTACATTCCTAATATAACAGTATTTCAACCACACTATATTCGTCAGATTCATTGCCGACGTTACGTTTGAGATACTATTATTATACATTCTTCTAACTCTTAAAAACCCGTAAAAGATATAGAACGTAGTGTTTAAAATCACAATAGGCCTAATACTAATGTATTATGACAATTATATATAATTATAATCCTTCTTCATCAACTTGTAAAAGGTGTTCACACCATAACAGTTGTTGTAACAAACGACTTATATAAATAGTGTTCCGACCACTACTGTGTTGTATCCTAGTTCTGAATTGAGAAAGAATTTTTATTCATACATTCTCTCTCTCACACACACACACACGTATCTCAGAGGTAGGTCTGAAGGCTTATCACGCTAAATATCTGGATTTCGATACCCGTTGTGGTATGAAGAGGGTTAAACATCTCAAAAGATGTGTAAATCAGATTGGGTTTAACCAGACCAAACCAGTACAAAACTTCAACGAGCGTTAACAACAATAAACTTATACAAAACAAATAGAACTTTAACATTATAGCTTTGAACCGAGAAATATGATGGCAACTTTCAATGTGTCACAAAAAACGTAACTTTTGTATCAACGAACCGCAAATATTCTAACTGCAAGATCACATGATAGATTGGAAACATAAATAACACAGGCCTGCGATTCCCTTATTGTTAACATAGGCCTGCGATGGTTTTATTGTTAACATAGGCCTGCGATACTTTTATTGTTAACATAGGCCTGCGATGTTTTTATTGTCTTGAAATGTTTATGTATTCTTCCGTAATTCCTGTACACTGAATCCGAAAATGATATCCATTTTTCTCCATCACATACAGATGTTTCACAAAACGTCATATGTACTTTTACATAGGTGAATCATTTTCATTGAAATCGGGTTATATTTTGTTATACTTAAAATATTGACAACCACTGGCTATAGATTTCTTTAGACCAATCGCGACGTGAGAGGCTTATCGATCGTTCTAGAACCCACGAGAAACACACCGCTAGTATATATACGGTTAACAGGTGTCATTTCTGGATAGTATTTGTTTATGCGTGCATTTTGACATTATTTTATTATTTACAATATTATTCATTCGTTGCTATGGTAACAAGAGGTTGTGTAAGTTACCCAAACACATTCTGTTATACCTGTGGTAAAGTTATTGTAAAGAAAAAAAACCAAAACATTACAGAATTCGTCAAAAGGCGTTCACTTCACGTAAAACTGGGCTTCGTGAAATAGTTTCCAAAGATGGCGACTGTTTCAAGTATCCATGTGGGCAATTCCCAGATCTTTCAGAAACGAAACTTAAAGAAGGGATTTTTGTCGGGCCTCAGATTAAGAAATTGACTTCGGATGAACAGTTGAAAAGGACAATGAGGAAAGTTGAAAAAGAAGCGTGGATAGTCTTTAAAGATGTTATTGGCAACGTTTTAGGAAACAACAAGGACACAAATTACAAAAATATTGTCAAAAACATGATCAGATAAGTTCAGAGTTGAAATTTCCCTGCAAATCTCGGTGCCGTCGGGGAAGAACAAGGGAAGAGGTTTCATCAAGACATCAGGGAAGATGGAACATCAGCATGATGGCTGATTACTGCTGTTCATTGAAACGAGATGCTCCAGACGCAATACATAAAAGAAAGACCATAACACTTAATTTTGAGACAAAAAGACGTAAATTTCACACAAAAAATCAGGATGAATGAGGATGCATATTCGTTTCACATCAATGTTCTTCTCTTTTCTTCAGTTTGTTTGTATTTTTGTTAACAAACATAGTAATAAAAAAATGTTGATTGTGGTAAACGAAATAATAATTTGATCTAAGTGAGAGTTTTTTTTCCGATTTGTAAAAAAAAAATGAATATTATTTTTGAAATCTGCGTAGCTGAATTATAGAAAACCTGTTATTGAAACCAAAACAACTTTTATGAAGTTTAAATTCGCAGGCCTATGTATTATTATGGCTTTCCACAGTGGTTTTTAACGACCAAATGACTTATGTTGAATCTTCTTGAGTAGCACATTTCAAAATGTGGAACACTAAACTGATCAGTAGAAAAAAGATATTACACATTC
Organism: Limulus polyphemus; assembly: GCF_000517525.1. Taxonomy (NCBI): domain Eukaryota; kingdom Metazoa; phylum Arthropoda; class Merostomata; order Xiphosura; family Limulidae; genus Limulus; species Limulus polyphemus. The sequence goes on along the minus strand of NW_013675403.1, from coordinate 14,178 downwards.
AAAATGTGAAGACTCAAACTGATCAGTTGATCAGTACAGAGAAGATATTTTCAAAATGTTGCACATAAACTGTTGCACATAAACAGGGGATATCAAAATATTGCACTTAAACAGAGGACATCAAAATGTTGCACATAAACAGGGGATATCAAAATATTGCACATAAACAGAGGACATCAAAATGTTGCACATAAACAGGGGACATCAAAATGTTGCACATAAACAGAGGACATCAAAATGTTGCACATAAACAGAGGACATCAAAACGTTGCACATAAACAGGGGACATCAAAATGTTGCACATAAACAGGGGACATCAAAATGTTGCACATAAACAGGGGACATCAAAATGTTGCACATAAACAATGGACATCAAAATGTTGCATATAAACAAGGGACATCAAAATGTTGCACATAAACAGGGGGACATCAAAATGTTGCACATAAACAGGGGATATGAAAATGTTGCTCATAAACAGGGGACATCAAAATGTTGCACATAAACAGGGGACGTCAAAATGTTGCACATAAACAGGGGACGTCAAAATGTTGCACATAAACAAGGGACATCAAAATGTTGCACATAAACAGGGGATATGAAAATGTTGCACATAAACAGGGGATATCTTCGATTACTGGAAGTTTTTAATTGTTTTAGTCTTTTAGTTGTAACATACTTTTCATAAAAACTATAGAAACTGTTTCATTGTCTTTTCTTGTACTAAACCTAAAGAAGTGAAACCAAAGGGAAAATGTCGTTTTTTTTTTCTTATAACGCTTTTATTGAGCGTTTCCAAGCTTTAGTTACCGAAACGATTAAATACTTTTCTCGTGGTGAGAAACAGGATATGACACGTTCTTGACAACGTCTTTATTACAGCACGAGTCCAAAAAAACAAACAAACAGAATTTAGTAATTTTCTTGTCAAATACGAAATTCGTTGGGCATGTCGTGCAAAGCTGAGAACCCGTCCTTGTTATTTTACCATACATCACTCGTTTGTTCGGTTCAGACTGGACTCGCAATCTGAGGGTCGCTGGTTCGAATCCCCGTCACACCAAACTTGCTTGCCCTTTCAGCCGTGGGGGCGTTATAATGTGACGGTCAATCCCACTATTTGTTGGTAAAAGAGTAGCCCAAGAGTTGGCGGTGGGTGGTGATGATTACTAGCGCAGATAGCCCTCGTGTAGCTTTGCGCGAAATTCAAAACAAACAAACTGTTCAGATTAGGCTTGTTTCCAGTACAGCCGTAAGAAGATATGTTGAAGAATTAAACATTAATCACCGAATATAAGCTGTTCCTTTTCATTAGATAATCCAGAACGAGCTACAAGCTATATACATGTATGCAGAGCCGTTGACAGTCATTTTTGCGCCCTAAGCAAGTTTCCAGTCTGTACAGTTCTGCATAAATTATTGAACAACACGCTTAGCGCTCAGACTACGCCCTCCTAGCCAACTGCCCCTCCCGCCCTACTCTAGCTATGACTCTGCAGGTATGTATTATCACATCTTTGGGGGATTTTAATATTAGTTGTGGTATTATCTGTATATAACACATCTACAGTTAGTTGTGGTATTATCCGTATATAACACATCTACAGTTAGTTGTGGTATTATCTGTATATAACACATCTACAGTTAGTTGTGATATTATCTGTATATAACATACATATAGTTAGTTGTGGTATTATCTATATATAACATACATATAGTTAGTTGTGGTATTATCTGTATATAACATACATATAGTTAGTTGTGGTATTATCTATATATAACATACATATAGTTAGTTGTGATATTATCTGTAT
>NW_013675403.1:5062-11538 GCF_000517525.1 Limulus polyphemus | reverse complement strand
ATTATCTGTATATAACATACATATAGTTAGTTGTGATATTATCTGTATATAACATACCTACAGTTAGTTGTGGTATTATCTGTATATAACATACCTACAGTTAGTTGTGATATTATCTGTATATAACATACATATAGTTAGTTGTGGTATTATCTGTATATAACATACATATAGCTGGTTGTGGTATTATCTGTATATAACATACATACAGTTAGTTGTGGTATTATCTGTATATAACATACATATAGTTAATTGTGGTATTATCTGTATATAACGGTAACGTACATTAAGTTGTGTAATTAGATCGTTAGTAGAATCTAACGTTTGTATTTATTGCTTGACGTTTTATTTATGCCTCTTCATTTGTTCTTTATTGCCTGTCATTCGAAAATGTTCTACTCAAATCTTGCAGAACGACAGTCACTTAAGTAGTTCACTTTCTGTCACCATAACTTAACTTTGTGTGTCGCACGAATAACTTATATTGTGTCACCATATTAAAGACTGAATAGTACGTCTACGGGCTCAAAACTATATAAATCGGGTTTCCATACCTGCAGTGAGAAGAGAAGAGATAACCCATTGTGTCGCTTTATATTTAACAACAAATAAGCTGTGTTAAGGATCTCTAATTTATGTCACAAAATAGAGGTATTTGACCTTATGTCGCCATATTGACGCACCTACTTTAAGTTTGACAATAGTGACGTATATTATATTCGCCATATTGACGTACCTATTTTAAGTTTGACAATAGTGACGTATATTATATTCGCCATGTTGACGCACCTACTTTAAATTCGACAATAGTGACGTATATTATATTCGCCATGTTGACGCACCTACTTTAAGTTTGACAATAGTGACTTATATTATATTCGCCATGTTGACGCACCTACTTTGAAGTTCGAAAATAGTGACTTATATTATATTCGCCATGTTGACGCACCTACTTTGAAGTTTGACAATAGTGACTTATATTATATTCGCCATGTTGACGCACCTACTTGAAGTTTGACAATAGTGACTTATATTATCTCACTGTACTAAGTCGTCTAATTTTCAGTTGCTATTCTAATTTCTTTTAGTGACGATTATTTTTACTGTAATATATTTGGTTTCCTCTGTCGTTTTCATAATATTATATTAGATTTGCTTTGATTATGATCAAATATCAAACGATGTTTAATTTATGTTTTTCCAGTTAATAATTTTTTGGTACAGTGAAGATGCGACAGTCTTCTTTTGAACTTTGTTTTCTCTTCAGAAGTCTTGAAGAGACATCTTGTACAAATGGGGAGTTTTATCTTCCATGATGGGCCGACAGCTATATATCATAGTCATTTTACTTGTTATCCCATCGAAAAATGATCACCTTGGGACGCCTGGAGGGCGAGATAGGGCACACTGAAAGTAATAGATTAAAAGTGTTATGCATAGCTTTGCTTTATCGCGAAGAAAAGAAAAGAAAAGAAAGAAGAACTTCAAAACGCAGCGACATCTATAATACGACTTAAAATCCTTTCTGGTATTATAACTTCAATCCTTTCTACAGATTGTTGATATAAGCATATCTAACAAGTTTACTGGTAGTAGAATTATACACAAACTTTACGTTCATAATACTTATATTTACGAGCTTTCGGCTTTGTTACTGGAGTCTTTTTTACATCGGGCAACAATGTACCGAGCCATAAAAATTATTTCATCTGTGAAATGATGCTTTGTATTACTCAATACATTGTTGCCCGATCAAATCTCCTGAAAGAGGACCGAAAGCACGTAAAGTCTGTGTATAATTCTACATATTATATTCACCTAAGTTATGAGTCTTAAACACCAAGTTTGTTGGTTGTTGAAGCTGCACCTATTTACTTTATGTATATATCATAGGTGTTTGTTTTTTGTTACAGAATTTTCACGCAAAGGCTATTTGCGTATAGCCGTCCCTAATCTGGAATTGATAGACAACAGCGAACCGAGCTAGTCATGAGAGCCCACCTCCAACTGTTTGGTTACTCTTGTCTCACCGAATAGTGGAGTTTGACTGCCACCCTTATAACGCATCGACGGCCCTAAAATGCGAAGCTCGTTTTTTTTCAAAGCTACGGGACGCGAAACGAGAGCCCTCTGATTCACAGTCCGAGCACGGGCCTATATCATAGCTGACAAAGCTTTGATAAAAGTTGAATTTATTTTATAAGTAGCGTGATTAACATTTTTTTTCATTTGGTGCACGTGCTAGTGTCCTATCAAAAGTACATAACACGAGCTTGAGTAGTCTCTTATGAGGTAGCGACTAAGTTAAATAAAACAACAAAATTATTTAATCAAACAACGCTAAGCCTACATGTTTTTTAATTTGTCTCAGTTTTCAACTCTATTCTGTGTTAGGAACTTTCGAACTCTACAGACTGACAGTGTTTCTGGTTGAAACTACGAACTAACAATACTTTTAGTTTCAAACTAGGAACTAACAGTACTTTTAGTTTCAAACTAGGAACTAACAGTACTTTTAGTTTCAAACTACGAACTAACAGTACTTTTAGTTTCAAACTAGGAACTAACAGTACTTTTTAGTTTAAACTAGGAACTAACAGTACTTTTTAGTTTAAACTACGAACTAACAGTACTTTTAGTTTCAAACTACGAACTAACAATACTTTTAGTTTCAAACTAGGAACTAACAGTACCTTTAGTTTAAACTACGAACTAACAGTACTTTTAGTTTAAACTACGAACTAACAGTACTTTTATTTTCAATCTACGAACTAACAGTACTTTTAGTTTCAAACTAGGAACTAACAGTACTTTTAGTTTAAACTACGTAATATCAGCGCTTTTAGTACAAAACTACGTACTATCAGCGCTGTTTGTATAAAACAAGGTAATATCAGCGCTTTTAGTATAAACTACGTAATATCAGTGCTTTTAGTATAAAACTACGTACTATCAGTACTTTTAGTTTAAACTACGTAATATCAGCGCTGTTTGTATAAAACTACGTAATATCAGCGCTTTTAGTATAAAACTACGTAATATCTCTGCTTTTAGTATAAAACTACGTACTGTCAGCGCTTTTAGTACAAAACTACGTACTATCAGCGCTTTTTGTATAAAACTACGTAATATCAGTGCTTTTAGTATAAAACTACGTAATATCAGTGCTTTTAGTATAAAACTACGTAATATCAGTGCTTTTAGTATAAAACTACGTAATATCAGTGCTTTTAGTATAAAACTACGTACTATCAGTGCTTTTTGTATAAAACTACGTACTAACAGTGCTTTTAGTACAAAACTACGTACTATCACTGCTTTTAGTATAAAACTACGTACTGTCAGCGCTTTTGGCATAAAACTACGTACTATCAGTGCTTTTAGTTTCAAACCATGGACTAACAATAGTCTTAATTCCGAACTACAGACTAACATCGGTGACTGTCGAAACGACTGCATTAAACGGCTAGTAATAAAAGACCTTATAACTACAAATGTGTTATTGTTCTTTAATTGAACATTCAACGTTTAGACTTACAGTTTCTTCAGGAATGTTTGCGTTTTGGTGGAACGGATTTGATGAAACGTTAAGTATCCAAGTGAAAATGGTGGAACGGATTTGACGAAACGTTAAGTATCCAAGTAAAAATGGTGGAACGGATTTGACGAAACGTTAAGTGTCCAAGTAAAAATGGTGAAACGGATTTGACGAAACGTTAAGTGTCCAAGTAAAAATGGTGGAACGGATTTGACGAAACGTTAAGTATCCAAGTAAAAATGGTGGAACGGATTTGACGAAACGTTAAGTGTCCAAGTAAAAATGGTGGAACGGATTTGACGAAACGTTAAGTGACCAAGTAAAAAACAACAACAAATACGGTGTTATAAGGTCATTTATTCCAAGCATTAAAATGTTTTATACAGAAATTAATTATATTAAATGGCTTTTCACTTAGTACTTAGATAAATAATCTATAGCTCAGTATTCTAGAACGTTTCTATGTGTGGGTTGTTGACTAGGACAGCTCACCACAAGTAGATCTAATATGTTCTTTGTTATTGTAGCTCACCACGAGTAGATCTAATATGTTATTTGTTATTATAGCTCACCACAAGTAGATCTAATATGTTCTTTGTTATTGTAGCTCACCACGAGTATATCTAATATGTTCTTTGTTATTGTAGCTCACCACAAGTAGATCTAATATGTTATTTGTTATTATAGCTCACCACGAGTATATCTAATACGTTCTTTGTTATTGTAGCTCACCACAAGTATATCTAATATGTTCTTTGTTATTGTAGCTCACCACAAGTATATCTAATACGTTCTTTGTTATTGTAGCTCACCACAAGTAGATCTAATATTTTCTTATTTGTTCCTGTAAATCACCACAGACAGATCTAATATTTTCTTCTTTGTTCCTGTGAATCACCACAAATAGATCTAATATTTTCTTCTTTGTTCCTGTAAATCACCACCAATAGATCTAATATTTTCTTCTTTGTTCCTGTAAATCACCACAAATAGATCTAATATTTTCTTCTTTGTTCCTGTAAATCACCACAAATAGATCTAATATTTTCTTCTTTGTTCCTGTAAATCACCACAAACAGATCTAATATTTTCTTCTTTGTTCCTGTAACTCACCACGAACAGATATAATATTTTCTTCTTTGTTCCTGTAAATCACCACAAATAGATCTAATATCTTCTTCTTCGTTCCTGTAACTCACCACAAGTAGATCTAATATTTTCTTCTTTGTTCCTGTAAATCACCACAAACACAGATAATAACAACAGATCTATTATATCTTCTCTAATTCCTTTACACAGATAATAACAACTGATCTATTATATATTCTCTTATTCCTTTACACAGATAATAACAACTGATCTATTATATCTTCTCTTATTTCTTTACTCAGATAATAACAACTGATCTATTATATCTTCTCTTATTCCTTTACCAATATATAATAGATCAGTTGTTATTATCTGTGTAAAGGAATTAGAGAAGATATAATAGATCAGTTGTTATTATCCGTGTAAAGGAATAAGAGAAGATATAATAGATCAGTTGTTATTATCTGTGTAAAGGAATAAGAGAAGATATAATAGATCAGTTGTTATTATCTGTGTAAAGGAATAAGAGAAGATATAATAGATCAGTTGTTATTATCTGTTTCTCTAATTCCTTTACACGGATAATAACAACTGATCTATTATATATTCTCTAATTCCTTTACACAGATAATAACAACTGATCTATTATATCTTCTCTTATTCTTGTATAGAGATAATGACAACTCCAATAGATCTTTCGGGTGCATCTCGTAACTTTGTATTCTCTAAGATTTCAAGGGATTTGTAATTTTGTTTTAATATTTAGTTTTATAGATGGATCCGTAAAATACAGATTTTTTTAGTATTTGTATATCAAAATGAAAATGTTTATATTGATTATCGATCGTGTCCTTGCCCTGACTAGGAAAATTAATAACACTGTCGCGCCATCTATGTTCTTATATATATACTACAATTTAAAAAGGTAAACAATTTCGTAGTGTGCTGTGTACTGAATAACCTAAAATGTCTCCTCAGCTATTGTTACATAATTATAAAATTTAATTCGAGGTAGTGTTGAATACGTGTTTAAAATCTTATCTTTGTAAATAGATAAAGAAATTTTGTTATTTTAATTCTTGTAAAGGTGATAAAGAAATTAGTGATTTGTTACCAAATAACTTAAATGCAAAATATAATAAAGTATATTAAAATCAAGCATTTATTTACAATAGAAATCGTCTTTAGGTTTACCCGGTGGTTCAGAACTAAAACACGAATAACGCCATATTTTCATCTTGCACACCAGATGCCGCTTATATTTAGTTACCATTAAGTATAATTTTCTAAACAAAACTATATTTACATCTTGCACACCAGATGCCGCTTATATTTAGTTACCATTAAGTATAATTTTCTAAACAAAACTATATTTACATCTAAACCTTTGTAAACGCTATTAACATGTTTGGATATTAATTAAAGTGATAAGAATTTTTATACCGGGTGATAAAGAAAATATTTAAAAAGATTACTTTCATGTAACAATATTGTTTGTAATTAAGCACAAAACTACACGATGGGTTATCTGTGCTCTGCCCACCGTGGGTATCGAAACACGGATGCTAGCGTTGTAAATCCGCAGACATACCACTGAACTACTGAGAGGCTGTAACAATATTATCTTAATATTTTACAATATTACATGCAAGTTCTACATTCTTATTTTAAGTTCTAATAAATTAACCTAAAGTACTACATTGTTATTTTCAAGCTCAACAATGTTATCGTAAAGGCTTACGTAATTATTATAATATTCTACACCAGGGGTCACCAAACTATTTTCACAGCGGGCTAGATAACTGAGAGAATGACGATCGCGGGCCGCATAACCATTTTGTTCAATACA
>NW_013675403.1:0-4461 GCF_000517525.1 Limulus polyphemus | reverse complement strand
AAATTACTTGGAAGTTCAGTTATCTCTCAATAGATGGGGGAAAAACAATTAAGAAAAAATACTTGGAAGTTCAGTTACCTCTCAATAGATATAGAAAATATACTTATAAGTTCAATTATATCTCAATAGATGGAGAAACAAATAATAAAGAAAAATATTTGGAAGTTCAGTTATTTCTCAATAGATGGAGAAACAAATAATAAGGAAAAATACTTGGAAGTTCAGTTATCTCTCAATAGATGGTGGAGAAAAAATTAAGAAAAAATACTTGGAAGTTCAGTTACCTCTCAATAGATAGAGAAAATATACTTATAAGTTCAATTATTTCTCAATAGATGGAGAAACAAATAATAAAGAAAAATATTTGGAAGTTCAATTATTTCTCAATAGATGGAGAAACAAATAATAAGGAAAAATAATTGGAAGTTCAGTTATTTCTCAATAGGTGGAGAAACAAATAATAAGGAAGAATACTTGGAAGTTCAGTTATCTCTCAATAGATAGAGAAAAAATTAAGAAATAAATAATTGGAAGTTAAGTTATCAGAGGCGACTGCAGGAATGAACTCTCATTGCAGGTACTTCCACAAAAAGCGCTCTGATATCCAAAGTCGCAAAAAGTTGCCGAATTTTTTATTTCACTGATTTTCCTAAAATTTATATTACTGTCAGATGCAAAAATCAGATTGGATATTTTTACTTACACTTATTTTAATTTTTTTTACATAGTAAGTTTGTCTACAATCTATGATATTTCCATATAAATAATTATATTTTAGCTCATTTGTGTCACAGTGCAGCGGCGGGCCGAAGAAACTGACCTCGCGCACCGGATGCGGGCCGTAGTTTGGTGACCCCTGTTCTAGAATATTTTTTCTAAGATGTACATTACTTCATTTGAGTTACATTCTTTTATATAAGTTTCATATTATTACCTTAGAGTCCTTCATTGTTATTTTAAGTGTTACATTATTTCTTTCAACTGTTATAAAATATTGTAAAAGCTTTCATGTTAAAACAATATAGTTAAAGCATTGCCTATATACTACAGCAACCACGCTATAATTTACTACAATAATATTATGTCTTGAGTGACGTTTAACCCAAGGTGTTTTTTTATATATAATTTATGATGCATTTTACACAAGGGTTACTTGAATTGGGCTTTGTGGGTAATTAATAGCAGTTCAATGTTTGAGAAATATCCGGAAACTAAAGAAATACTTAACAATACAACTGCTGGATATTTAGTTTTTATCCTTCGCCTTTTCTTCACATAATATTCGTCAAAGGACACAGATCTGTTTTTTATTGTTGTTGTTTTGGACGCAACATGTCTATCCCCTAGCAACGTACCTAACACCACCTAGTGTATCTTCAGTACATACTTAATGGATCTTTGCCTATGTTTTTTCGTGGCTTTCAACGCTTGATTTGGAACATTGGAATGTTGTGGTGAAATAAAATGCCATATTTTAAAGTTGTTTTCAATTAACAGTTCGTTTTTGGTTAAGAAATCGTTTGTTCTTCAGCACTGAAAAAAAAACATACTTGTTAAAAAACCTGTTTAACTTTAAAATGATTTGATGGGAGAAGATGGGTTATAATAATTGATTTAATGACTTTGAAAATACGTCAAAGAACATACACATCAGTCATATTTTTATTATACCCATAATTACAAAAAACAGTAAATATTTTGTTAAATATGATAATAAAACCCGTTTATTTTGGATGAAACAGCAATAAGATTTTCTTCTTTGTTTTAGCACAAATTTGGGTCGTTGTTCGCTGCCGGGAATCGAGCCCTAAATTTATCGCTGTGCCACCAGGGGACCACTAAAAAGCTATCTACATACAAATGTGCACTGTTTTATAAGGTGAGATTGTGTGTGTGTTTTGTTATAACAAAACCATATCGGGGGGAGGGGATTTATAAAGCGAACCAAGCGTCAGTAGGTGGAATAACAACGAATGTGTTCATTGTATTCAACATGAAATATTTAACATGTGTTAACTTTGGATTGTATATAAAACATAATATAATAGATACAGCTGTACTTCTCAATATTTTTGATTTAGTGATTGTTTTTAATTGTTAAACAATAATTAATAAATGATGAACATTTTTAGGAACTTTTACTTTATGAAAATATTTTACCGCAAAACTCATAGTTCGATCCATGCGTGGAATACAGCATAGAAACCAATGACTATGACATGTATTAGTGTCACGAGAAAGGAGTTTTAAGTGATCATGAAACGAGTGGAAATTGATCGTTTGTTTGTAGTTAAGCACAAAGCTACACAATGGATTATCTGTGCTCTGCCCACCAAGTGTATCGAAACCCGGTTTCTAGCGTTGTAAGTCGACAGACATTCCGCTGTGCCACTGGGGGTGGAAATTTATCGAAACTTGTCTGATCGACAGAATAATTGTCACAATTAACAGAATATGGTCAACTTTTCAGGACTAACGAAGATCGTGCAGTGTAGTGAAAATATAATTATATGGTCAACTTTTCAGGACTAACGAAGATCGTGCAGTGTAATGAAAATATAATTAGATGGTCAACTTTTCAGGACTAACGAAGATCGTGCAGTGTAATGAAAATATAATTATATGGTCAACTTTTCAGGACTAACGAAGGATGTTTATCCAGACTGTTGACCACATAATTCTTTTTTCCTTTTTTAATTTGTTTGTTTTTTGAATTTCCCGCAAAGCTACACGAGGGCTATCCGCGCTAGCCATCCCTAATTTAGCAGTGTAAGACTAGAGGTAAGGCAGCTAGTCATCACCACCCACCGCCAACTCTTGGGCTACTCTTTTACCAATGAATAGTGGGATTGACCGTCACATCATAACGCCTCCACGTCTGAAAGGGCGAGCATGTTTGGTGGGACGGGGATTCGAACCCGCGACCCACAGATTGCAACTCGACCTCCCTAACCACCTGGTCAATTTAATTTGTAAACTAGTTATTTTTATCAGCGTTTTTTTTCTTTAGTTTCTGGAAAACTTTCTAAAAATAATAATTATATAGAGTGAATGTAAATTCAAGACATTATGTTCAATTTAAAACTATTCATCCACTTACAACACGTTGTCGCTAATTCTTAAGTTTTGAAGCTCGCATGATGAATACGTTTCATTAAATAAAGAAATTTAAGACAAAATATTCATACAATTCCCACAGATGACATTTCTAAGATCGATCGAATGATTTTGGGCGTGTGAATTTAAATCGCATGCAAAACATGCATTCTGTTGGAAACAGAAGTTTCAAAACTAGGCATTGCTCTGCTGTATAAGTTACGCCTACTGTTTGAAAGCATTGTATTCAACTAATAACATTATTACAAACAGAGACTCTATTTACAAAAAAAAAATCAAAACCAAACAGAGTATGTATTAAAAGTTAATCTATCCGGTAAAGGTTTCTTGTCCCCCCCCCCCACCTTTTTTCCTATTTCACAAAAAATATATAGTATACATTACATACTCAAATAATGTCTCAAATTCTATATTTTCATTACCAATATTTTATTACATTCATTAATTGGGCACAGTGGATATTAACGGCCGTAATCCCAGTAATATCTCACGAGCTTGGCCAGTTTATAAGGCTTAGGTTACTCCCATATATATATATATTTAGATAAAATGTAAAACAATTGTTATAGTAAAATTGTAACGACAAGTAGTGTTTGTTGTATGTATCTATATAAATATAATAGTAGTGTTTGTTGTATGTAATCTATATAAATATAATAGTAGTGTTTGTTGTATGTAATCTATATAAATATAATAGTAGTGTTCGTTATATGTAATCTATATAAATATACTAGTAGTGTTTGTTGTATGTAATCTATATAAATATACTAGTAGTGTCTGTTGTATGTATCTATATAAATATACTAGTAGTGTTTGTTGTATGTATCTATATAAATGTAATAGTAGTGTTCGTTGTATGTAATCTATATAAATATATTAGTACTGTCTGTTGTATGTATCTATATAAATGTAATAGTAGTGTTCGTTGTATGTAATCTATATAAGTATACTAGTAGTGTTCGTTATATAAATATAATAGTATTGTCTGTTGTATGTATCTATATAAATATATTAGTACTGTCTGTTGTATGTATCTATATAAATGTAATAGTAGTGTTCGTTGTATGTAATCTATATAAATATACTAGTAGTGTTCGCTATATGTAATCTATATAAATATACTAGTAGTGTTTGTTGTATGTATCTATATAAATTTAATAGTAGTGTTCGTTGTATGTAATCTATATAAATATACTAGTAGTGTTCGCTATATGTAATCTATATAAATATACTAGTAGTGTTTGTTGTATGTATCTATATAAATTTAATAGTAGTGTTCGTTGTATGTAATCTATATAAATATACTAGTAGTGTTCGCTATATGTAATCTATATAAATATACTA
>NW_013675402.1:18652-23562 GCF_000517525.1 Limulus polyphemus | reverse complement strand
AATAAGCAATCCTGAAAAATATTTGGGGGTGCTTAACTTTTTTCCAGGTGTATATATATATGTAAAGGAAGTGAGAAAAAGATTGGAAATTGAAAAGTTGAGGATGGAAATTGAAGCTCTGGAAGCTAGAATGGAAAACCAAAAATTAAATTCACAGAAATTGACTCGAAAATTTGGAATTTATTCAATGAAAGAACGGAGAATCAAGAGATGTTTGAAACAGTGATAGAATATTGGAATGATTTATGTAGAATGGAAGAGAGATGAAACATCGAAATAAAAGGAAATGGGATTCATGGAAGAATTATAAAAAGACAAAGAAAATCCAAAAAGAGAGAAAGGAAAATTGAAAGTAGAGTTATTATAAATAAAGGTAAAGATTGTCGAGATGCTGATAATAAAAATAAAAGGATTCATACTACATTTCAACAAAATGGAGAAGAAATGACAGACACCGTGACAAAACTACATGGAATCCTAGAGGTGCGGATACACGAGATAAATATGTTCAACAAAAAAATACAAGGTCAAAGAAAAACGAAATATTTACACAAAGAAACTTCAATTGGATGGAAGATATAAAGCATGGAAGAAGAAGAGAGATTATACGAAAGACCTATGATTTCTAAAAATATGACAGAGTTCCAAAGAACTATTAGATAAACAGGATCAGAATTTTTTGAAATTGTTAATTTAGCAGAAAATAATTTGCCAGAATTTGAAATACGATTATTAGCAAAATGGTTAACATTTCCTTCCACAAATAACCCTAATAAAATACAACTGGCAGAAGGTATATATGAATTCAATGGGAAATTAAGACTTAAAGAATATTCTTATGAAGTTTCAAATAAAGAAGGACATCTAATAAAAGGTAAATCATATTTTGATCCTGTTCAAGACATAAACCTGGAATTAGAGATAATTTGTCAAAAAAACGGACTTATATTCTGTTGCTGAAAAACGAAGGAAAGATAAATTAACTTTAGAGGAACGGAAATCGCTCAAGAAACTTAAAAATTCTAATTTGATATTTTAAAACGAGGATAAAGATAAAGCATGTGTAATTATGATCCAATAATTTTATAATCAAATGGTTTATGAACATTTAAATGATACAAATGTTTACCAAAAAATTGGATGTTTAAATGAATTGAGATGCTTAACTTTCATAAAAGAAAATTAAAGAATTTTGTTGATGAATTTAAGGTGATATTAACAAAATATGAAAAATATTTTAAGTAATTTAGAAAGTATGTACTTTTTTGTACTTCCTAAGATCCATATATCAAAAGAGCTTAATTAATTATTCTTGGAAACAAGAAGTGATTGTGTTCACATTGGTTTTGATTACTTCCTACAATTGGTCTTCCTGAAATATTGGGAGGTTTTTCTTCCTGAAATATTGGGAGGTTTTCCTTTGATTACTTCCTACAATTGGTCTTCCTGAAATATTGGGAGGTTTTCCCCAATTGTAGGAAGTAATCAAAGGTTTGATTACTTCCTACAATTGGTCTTCCTGAAATATTGGGAGGTTTTATGAATAAATTCTTTGTATTTATCTAGAAACCTTTCCACAGCTTTTAAGTCCATAGTCATGTTCATTACTTGGATACAGCGCTACCATTCTAAAGAAACAAAACTCTGATTTTCTTCTAATATTTTTTGCAACTTTTCAATAAATTCAAAGTCGTCCCTAATAAGATTGGGGATATGAGATTAAATAGGTTTTAATAATATGTCCAACAGGTCTCTTAAATGTCCAGTAATGTTTAGATAAAGCCCTTATTAAACCCGAGAAACTTATTAATATCTATCCATATTACAAAATAATCGTCTAAAAATATTTTCCAAAAAGTTTTTATGTGAAATACAAAATTATCTCCGAAATGATTAGTTAGTATATTAGATCATTGTAATTTAAAAAATCCCGTAGTAATATTAGCATAAGTCGGAGAAACTTTTGTTTCGATTGCTGACCCATAAATTTGATGAAAGATTTCTTCCTCAAAATAACAATTTTTAAGACTGTATCTAAACCTATTAGATTTTAAATTCAATAAAAAAGAGAAATTAAGTTTACCTTTGAAAGAAATAATAAAGTCTTGCCCCTTTTTGATGTGTTGGTGTTTCCAACAGAAAAGGAAATTGTAACTGACAATTTATATAAACCCACAAACTCTCATCAATATGTAGATTATTTTAGTAATCATCCCAAACATATAAAATTATATGTTCCTACAAATCTTGTGAGTAGGTTACGTCGTTAGATTTCCAATAAAAACACTATAATTAACAGATTATTAGAATTAAAACACTTTTTAGTTCAGTGTCACTATCCATAAAAAATTTAATTAGGAATTTTTGAAATTGCTAAAATTAATTTTTTAATAAAAACATTTAAATATAGATTAGTGATCCTAAAGATAATATTATACTATTTGTTGTGACCCACTGTACAAATATACATATTAATATTTCATTTGTTAAAACACAATTAAAACAAATGGTAGATAAAAAAACTGAAAGATATATTTAAATATAACAAAATTATTTTATTAAGAAGACAACCTAGAGATTTGTATAGATTATTGAATAAACCTAAAGAAAGAGATTTTTCTAAAGAAGATATTTTCAATACTGAAAGAAAGATCTGTGCTTTACATAATATGGGTTATATCAAAACAATAAAGAACAATCATGGAGAAATTCTGTCTTTCATTAATAACACATTTAATTACAATTCTAAGAACATAATACATCTTTTATAATGTGTAAACTGTGGTGAAATACGTGTTGGTAAAACTAATAATTTAAGATTAAGGTGAAATTTACATAAATTCCATGTTAGATATCCCGAAGAAAGCCCACTATATGCCAGAAAACATTTTAATGAATATATTTTGAGAAAATTTAAATTTTTGAAATAACCATATTTTCATTTTTTAACATGAAAGATTATTTTTTGAAAAAAATTTAGTACCACTTTAAATCGATAGATGGCGGAAGTAACTGGTTGTGTAAAGTCAGTAGGAATTGTGAAACCAAAGAAACTATTACTAAGATTTACGGAAAAGACAAAAACCAAGAATATGAAATTATAGAATATATAAATTTCATTTGTATAATAACAAGAGAAAATATAATTAGAATAAGACTTTAATTGAAAAAGAAAAGTATACTGACTAATTGTATTTATTTCTGGAACATATTTAATGTATTTAATTTATACATGGAGTGTATTATACGTTTGTACATTAGGAAAATATATGTATTTAATCTAGATTGTATGTTTAATTGAAAAAACGACATTTTTATGTATTTGTTACAGACTCTCACTAAAATTATATTCTGAAGAGTGACCTTTGAAGTCACGAAAACGTAAATGACATTGCGTACCATCTAAATTATTCCATATTCAATAAAAATGCACATCTGTTGAATAACTTTTCTCTTTCTCACTATGTAAGGCCCAGTGTGACCTAGTATTAGTGGGACATACTGTGAACACGAGGGCACATGATTCTTACCTTGTTGCCGCAAAATCGCGTTTCGCACTTAAGAGCCGTGAATGCATTATAAGGGCGACGGTCAATTGTTTGTTTGTTGAATTTCGCGCAAGGCTACTCGAAATATATCTGTGGTAATTGAGAAGTGATAGACTAGAGGGAAAGGAAGCTGGTCAATACCACACACCGCCAACTCTTGGGCTACTCTTTACCAACGAATAGTGGGATTGACCGTCACACGGCTTAAAGGGCGAGCACGTTCACTGATAGGATTCGAACTCACGACTTGCAGATTACGAGTTGAGTGCCCTGACCATCAGGCCATAAGAGTGGAGGTCAAATTCCATTATCCGGTTAGAGTAACCCAAAAGTTGACAGTGAGTGTTGTTGATTATTTGCTTTTTCTCTAATCCGTCAATCCAAATTTAGGATTGGCTATTTTCAGATAGCCCTTGTGTAGATTTGCATGAATATCAAAACAAATAAACCATGCACCTTAAGAACTTTAAATTGAAACACTTGAACTGTCGAAACTACTTTTTAGTTTGGTTTCAATTTCACGCAAAGCTACACGAGGGCTATCTCCGCTAGCTGCCCCTAATTTAGCAGTGAGAGGCTAAAGGGAAGGCAGCTAGTCAACACCACCTACCGTCAACTCTTGGGATACTCTTTTATCAATGAATAGTGGGATTCACCATAGCCTTATAACGCCCTCACGGCTGAAAGGGCGAGCATGTTCAGTGTGACGTGGATTCGAACCCACGATCCTCAGATTGTGAGACGAGAACCCTAACCACTATTTTTTAAAGACCCCCGGTCACGAAAAACCGCCCCCTCTAGGCATCGCGCCAAATTTTGAAATATTACTTCCCAGAAAGTACTGATTGATAGAAATAAACTACTTGACTCTACTGTTCAGAATCTTTTTTCAGATTTGAAATCCATAAAGTATGAAAAAAGATATAGGTGTATGTAAATTTTGCTGTTCACGAGGACTAAGTTAACCTGTTTACATATCTAAATCAATCACGAGGACTAAGTTAACCTGTTTACATATCTAAATCAATAAGTGAGGACTAAGTTAACCTGTTTACATATCTAAATCAATAGGTGAGGACTAAGTTAATCTGGTTACATATCTAAATCAATAGGTGAGGACTAAGTTAATCTGTTTACATATCTAAATCAATAAGTGAGGACTAAGTTAATCTGTCTACATATCTAAATCAATAGGTGAGGACTAAGTTAATCTGTTTACATATCTAAATCAATAGGTGAGGACTAAGTTAATCTGTTTACATATCTAAATCAACAAGTGAGGACTAAGTTAATCTGTTTACATATCTAAATCAATAGGTGAGGACTAAGTTAATCTGTTTACATATCTAAATCAACAAGTGA
>NW_013675402.1:11874-17652 GCF_000517525.1 Limulus polyphemus | reverse complement strand
TAAGTTAATCTGTTTACATATCTAAATCAATAAGTGAGGACTAAGTTAACCTGTTTACATATCTAAATCAACAAGTGAGGCAGAAGATACAGCAAATATGAACGTCTTTAGGAAACGTACTATCACTATCAATCAATACCCTCATTTTAGCTGAAATTAAAGAAAATAATGCCTGTATCTTGGAAATCTATCTCGCCAATTTTCTAGAATGATTGAATTTGCTGCTTATGCCAGGAACATGAACATAGAAAGAAAGGAGACTGGTTCACCTGTGGCGTTTGTACATGCTGCTTATGCCAGGAACATGAACATAGAAAGAAAGGGGAGTGTTTCACCTGTGGCGTTTGTAGATGCTGCTTATGCCAGGAACATGAACATAGAAAGAAAGGGGACTGTTTCACCTGTGGCGTTTGTAGATGCTGCTTACCTTTGGATTGATGCTCGAATAAAGCAAATCATATTAATTGGAAGTGAAGAAATGATGCTGAAAGAAGAGAAATGAGAAGGACAAGTGTCATAAGAGGTCAAAATCAAATTAGTTTAGAAGAAAGCAAAGTGTATGATATTGATTCTGGAGAAGATGGAAACGCTGAAGCCTCCTAAACCGTTACTGCCATATTCAATGCCTTGGGTATTACCAATCGCACAGCTTTGGATATAGGTGGATATAAAGCTAATGTATTGCAAAGTGCCAGACAAAGACAGAGGGCTCTTCAAATATGGACACAAATAACTAATAAGTTATTCCAACTTTTGTATCCAACCAATCCATTTGAATTGAAGACGTATTTTATCAACAAGCTACAGTTTAATGAGAAATATATAACAAAACCCATTTTCAAAAGCTTGTGCAAGCTATTACTTGTTGGGTGCATAAACATTTCTGTGATTGCTCAAAGCATTTTGGAAAATTCACTCGAACATGCAAAAGGATGCTCACCGACGAATTCAGTAGCCTACCAGACCAACAAAAACAGCTTATACCCATTCAAAGCACTGAATGGGAAAAGTGAAGTTTTTCATCCTTGAGAAAGTCATATGTTACTTTGGAATGTGGAACAGATCTGCCTAAACACAGTTATACTTTCCATGTGGACAGCCAGAAGATTGCAACAGCAATTATGTGGAAAGAAATAATGTTATTTCTGACATTTGAGTACACACACACACACACACACACAAGCATTTGTTTATCTTCTGACGATCAGACTCATTGCTGTACGTTTGCACTAGGTGGACGATGTGATCATGTTCACAACTACAGCTATTGCTTTAAGTGCAGCAAATGTATCAATTTTTTCGACACTTTGGTTAGACCAATGTTGGTGAAGGCTGCATCATTACTAGTGGATGATCTTGATATCAATGTTAGCATCCATTTCGATTCTACAAAATATGACATTATGGTACATGACCCATAGGCTTAGAGGAAAAGTTCAATTTGATGCGATCAACAAAGTTGAAGAAGAAATGAAGATTGATTCATCAATGATGCTTATTGTGCTTGACCATAAGCTTGATGTCAATCTGTTAAATGGTTCAACTTTGATGAAAAAGTTCAAAGCAACAAAGGTTGGGAGGTTAAAGCACACATAAGGTTCAATGGGGAAGTTAATGCTACTAAAATCATTTTCTCGTCCAATATATATCCAAAGCAGAAGTTGTTGTAACGTCCAAGCTTAATGCGTGTGGAAAAAATGAAGTGAATATTGAAACGAGGTTGTCATTTACATCCCCCAAGGCACCATTATCTACACCTGATCGATGTTCAACTTCTGAGTTGAATGAACAAGATCATATTGGGATTACTCCTTAGTCACTAGCTGTAATCCAAGCACTGTCTCTGGTCCACTGTGATATAAGCAGTGTAGGAGGTGAAACTACTACACATTGTCAGAAGGGTGGGCATGCTATACAAAAGATGAAATGGCCAGGGAATGTGTGGAAAATTTAATTGAGTTGTACGAAATGGGAAAAATAAATAAAAGTTGGAAAGTGTCCGGTAATAAAGCTCATCAGATTCTGATTTCACCTGTGGCGTTTGTAGATTCCATTCTTTGTATGGTAAAGATGGGCTTGATCTTGGGGTAAGACGAGGTCCATTCTTTGTATGGTAAGGATGGGCTTGATCTTCAGGTAAGATGAGGTCCATTCTTTGTACGATAAGGATGGGCTTGATCTTGGGGTAAGATGAGGTCCATTCTTTGTACGATAAGGATGAGCTTGATCTTGGGGTAAGATGAGGTATATTTTTTACGGTAGATTTAAAACTTACTCAAAAATTACTTAAAATTTCTAGTTTCAGATTATATTTACGCTGCTATAGTTACACACCATTCCCTACCGACTATTCGTGACACCTTGGGACCCCCCACGGACTTATTCGACTTATATTTTTTACACAACTCGATGACAAACTTCTAATTACCTTAAAAAAGCTGTTAAACACAAAGTAATTTTGTGTATCTCTGTTAAATACGAGATAGAAATGTGGTTGAATATAATAAATACGTACTCTTTTACTAATATAAACTATAAGTTTTTATTAAGACCCCCTGGTCGCGAAAAACTGACCCGAATTTAGGAGAAAAACTTCAGAGCGGAAAAAAAAACGGATTGGAGGCGCCAGACTTCGTAACCGTAATCCAATAATCCAATCCAAAAAAAAGCTTCCTCTTCTGATTGACAAAATATACTCATAAGTGAAATCTGTAACATGCCTTGCCAGGAACATAAACATAGAAAGAAAGGAGACTGGGATGAGGTCCATTCTTTGTACGATAAGGATGGGCTTGATCTTGGGGTAAGATGAGGTTTACCCCAAGATCAAGCCCATCCTTACCATACAAAGAATGGACCTCGTCTTATCGAAAGATCAAGCCCATCTTTACCATACAAAGAATGGACATCATCTTATCCAAAGATCACACCCATCCTTACCATACAAAGAATGGACCTTGTTTTATCCAAAGATCAACCCTATTCTTCGTACTAAATTAGTGAGTAAAATTAAACTTTGCATGCTATGTACCATTTTAATACTAGTTCTATTTTTGTATGGGGTGCAAGGGCACAATAAAACACAAGTTTAAAGAGGGGGCACCATAAAAACGTTTCTGTGCCACTGATATAAGGGACTTAGTTGTCATTTTACAGGATTGTGACTTTTTACCTTACCGTCATGTGATAAGATCTTCAAGACACAGAAAATCGGACCAAAAAAAAAGGTATTTACTGATATAAGTCCTCCACATCAATATGTGAACTACAGATTTGAACCTATGCCAATCTCCGAGACTATAAATAATACATCGTAGGATTAATATCACATAATACAACACAGAGTGCATGGCAACGGAAGTTATACAAAGGTCAAATGACCAGCTTTGTCAGAATGGACGGAAAAAACACACAAAGTGATTTGTTGGTTACAATGTAACAGGACTTTAAATCCACACGACATCCAACTTAAAGTTTGATCAATAATCCTTCATAGGATTTTTACAACTCTATTTACTAAATTAAATTAACCCTGACGATCTCTAATGCAAGGGGTAATATTTTGGTAAGTCTTATGACAGTACTTGGGAGGGAGAGTATACAACTATATCTCCACTAAAATACTAACATTAATATCCCTTATATAACTCACATTCGTCATTACAAGTATTTCCATCTTAACTAGTAAATGGATCTAGTAACCACTATGTCTTTAAAAGTATTAAAAAGTTGGAAAGAAACAAACTGGTGTTGTTTTGAAATTAGAAATGTTCATATGACAACCTGATTTTGAAAAAATCATATTCTTTTACATCTCCAGTTTCACGATGTTGAACAGTAGACAGGTGATCATTTATAATATTACATCAATCGTGCATTCAAATACTTGGACGTACCAAAATGTCCATATGAATTGCTTGAACATCTGTCTATGGTTTTAACATCACTAGTAAGTTGGATGTGTGAAGTCCACTCACACAAGAGGATGTACAATAATATTCAAGAACACTGACTGTTTTAACTATAACCACTCTTATTAATCATTGCAACTTCACCAAAAAACAAAGGTGGCTTAAACCTTAACAGTAACAGCTATAAATAATTCAGACATTTAAATTAGCTCTGTAATAGAAATATATAGTTTACTTCCAGGAGTCCAAAAAAATAATAGTAATGCCTGCCCAAAACCCATTAAAACGTATGAAATTACCGACAGGTTTCCCTAATTGTTTGAATTTTAAACTGTTAGGAATTAAAGTAATATGAAACCTACCCCACGAACAATGAAGTTCTTTACAACTTCCATAACTTAGGGTTTTATACACAACCTTTTACACAAATACTTTAAGACGTTCTAGTAAATAACTGCTGTAATAAATACTTAAAGAACGTGTTCTAGTAAACAACTGCTGTAATAAATACTTAAAGAACGTGTTCTAGTTAATAACTGCTGTAATAAATACTTAAAGAACGTGTTCTAGTTAATAACTGCTGTAATAAATACTTAAAGAACGTGTTCTAGTTAATAACTGCTGTAATAAATACTTAAAGAACGTGTTCTAGTTAATAACTGCTGTAATAAATACTTAAAGAACGTGTTCTAGTTAATAACTGCTGTAATAAATACTTAAAGAACGTGTTCTAGTTAATAACTGCCGACTAGCATAAAAAAATCTCAAGAAAAATTTCACATTTTAACTCTAGTTTTGTAAGTGTAGAACACAATGTGGTCACAATGCTGGCCTCATAGTTTACTCTCAAAAATTTTGCATTTTTAACATAACTTTGTAAGTGCAGCAAGCCTGAAATTGGTCACAATGCTGGTTGGCCTCATGGTTTAGTCTGAAAAAAGTCTATTAGTGTAGAGAGATCGTAGTTGTCTAAGATCTGGAGCAGGGCAGGCACTTTACTCTTGACGTTGACACCCTGGAACTTGTATACATCTATATAAAGATCTGTAATCATCCCTAAAAGAACAAAATGATGACTCAATTAAAATGTTACAAAATTACAATATAATTGTAATTCTTATAATTACAATTAAAATATAATTTCTTGATATTCCATTGGAATATCAAGAAAAATATAGCAAATTTCAGGAACAATTTCCTGAAAATGTTTAGCCCATTTTAAAGAAAAATATGAATTCACAGTACAATATCAGGGTAAGAGAGAGAGACATTTTATTCAGATCGAAGGAAATTAAACATGTACTCGTCTAGAATTTCAGGTCTTTCATGTTTTTATATGTTTGATACACATACCATGACATCTCCTGGAACATGATGGGCCCAAGTACTTTTAAGATAATATGCTATTTATGCTTGCTAGCTAGTATGTCCTGCAACATTACATTATCAGCTTTACAAGATGGACAGTTTAATCTAACCCTATCATCATACATTTCTAAAAGTTATAAATTTAAAAAATTATAAAATATAATTTTTGACAAACACTATCTTCATTCATGTAAAACTTACCGTACAACCTTTCCAAGTGACAGGGCTGCCGTTTAAACTCGCGCTGCAAGTGTTCAGCATTATCAAGTATATCCTGATACTCTGGAGTTAGAGCACTGGTGTCATTCTCATGGAGTTGTAGATCCTACAGATATTAGTAACAAATATATATAACAGAAATAATATGGTCTAACTAACACTGCAGAGGTAAGTAACACACAAACAAATATAACAGATATAGTACAGTCTACGAAACATTGCAGACATCAGTTACACATAATATGGTCTAACTAACACTGCAGAGGTAAGTAACATACAT
>NW_013675402.1:8221-10874 GCF_000517525.1 Limulus polyphemus | reverse complement strand
ATAATATGGTCTAACTAACACTGGAGAGGTAAGTAACATACATAAACAAATATAACAGATATAGTACAGTCTACGAAACATTGCAGACATCAGTTACACATAATATGGTCTAACTAACACTGCAGAGGTAAGTAACATACATAAACAAATATAACAGATATAGTACAGTCTAGAAACATTGCAGACATCAGTTACACATAATATGATCTAACTAACACTGCAGAGGTAAGTAACATACATAAACAAATATAACAGATATAGTACAGTCTACGAAACATTGCAGACATCAGTTACACATAATATGGTCTAACTAACACTGCAGAGGTAAGTAACACACAAACAAATATAACAGATATACCACAGTCTACGAAACATTGCAGACATCAGTTACACATAATATGGTCTAACTAACACTGCAGAGGTAAGTAACACACATAAACAAATGTAACAGATATAGTACAGTCTACGAAACATTGCAGACATCAGTTACACATAATGCAGTGTGGATGCTCCAATTATAAACTAGATTGTATATTACTTTCTCCACAAACCTTCAAGGCTTCAATCAGCTGTACTTTCTTGGCTAGTAGTAATTGTTCTTCCAGCTTGGGATGAATCAGATTTAAAGTATGTGGAATACTACTGTCATCTATATCTGAAACAGAAATAATAGTTTCATTCCACCAATTATAAATAGATGAGGAATGTGCAAGTGTGATTACAAAATACAATAACAATGTTATGTAAACATTAGAGTAAGAACAAACACTGTTGTCAAACTTTTACACTGTTGGAGCTGTCAAACTTTTACGCTGTTGGATCTGTCAAACTTTTACGCTGTTGGAGCTGTCAAACTTTTACGCTGTTGGATCTGTCAAACTTTTACGCTGTTGGAGCTGTCAAACTTTTACGCTGTTGGAGCTGTCAAACTTTTACGCTGTTGGAGCTGTCAAACTTTTACACTGTTGGAGCTGTCAAACTTTCATTATTGGAGTTGTCAAGATTTTACACATCAGTCTCACGATGTAATTGTTTTTAAAGTTTTAACTAACATATCAACGTGTAAAGCTAACAAAAAAATTAGTTTAAATGTGTGGTTGCACAATGTTTCATATGTTACATTTTATCTTCTTCACCACACATATTGTGAACTTTAACTTACCACATGAAATCTCAAGACGAATTTTTCTTTTAGTTGCTTCTTTGGTGAGGAAATCTTTCAAAATTGAGATGGTAGATATATTGTCTGACTTGAAAACTGCTTCTCCCTTCCTGTACCATGTAACACATTTATCACAACTTACATTTTTAACAAAGTTATTGTTAAACATAACAATACTAGACAATAATAATTAACAAGTTAAAACTGATCATGAGTGAGATGCAAACTTACAAAACAATACTAGACTCTATCCCTTTCACAATGGGAGCCCCTTTAAATACTTTTCTGTGCAAGTCACTGCATCACATTCAAAATGTAATTAAACACCTTTAATATCTATGTATGTGAATGAAATTATTATAATGTGTGTTATGTTTCAAAGTTTTATTTTATCCAAGTTTTAAGTCCTATATTTCAAAATAAATATTTAAAAACCTACTTAAAACTTCAGATGTATTGTCATGTGACCAACAAGCTATGAACATTCTCTAATTTGACACTCTGTATCTTCAATAATACTCTGAATGAATACAGTTAAAACAAATAATACATTTTATCAACCCCTGACAGCTGCCACACCTACCTTCAACAGATTTGTTTGAGCTTTATAGCCTACATGTAGATGTTACATACACATGTATAGTCATTACAAATAGCTCATTTTACAGAAATTTATAACTGATACAGAGTGGGATGAAAACTTACAAAACAATACTAAACTCTAGAGGAAGTTAAAACTTACAAACTAATACTAAACTCCAGAGGAAATTAAAACTGATACAGAAAGGGATAAAAACTTACAAAACAATATTAGACTTTAGAGGAAGTTAAAACTGATACAGAGAGGGATAAAAACTTACAAAACAATATTAGACTTCAAAGGAAGTTAAAACTGATCCAAGAAGGGAGAAAAACTTACAAAACAATATTAGACTTTCAAGGAAGTTAAAACTCGTACAGAGAGGGATAAAAACTTACAAAACAATATTAGCCTTTAGAGGAAGTTAAAACTGATACAGAGAGGGATAAAAACTTACAAAACAATATTCGACTTTAGAGGAAGTTAAAACTGATCCAGAGAGGGATACAAACTAATCTCTAATAAAGGAAGTAGGATAACATCTATATTAACTCAAATCTTGATCCAACTCAGCCCATAAGATATCTTTATTACACAGAAAATAAATATCATAAAACTTTTACAATATTTCTAGTTTCTTCCAATTTACAAAAACAATTTTATATACCAAATAAAATGGACAAAAATACACATACAATCCAACCACTAAAAACTGACACATACAATCAAACCACCAAAAATTGCCATAACAAAAAGACCAAAGCAATCTAAAAATGTGAAAGGGGAAAATCAAATAATCATTGCTTTCACTAATAAGTTATAATAATCATTGCTTTCATTAATAAGTTATAATAATCATTGCTTTCATTAATAAGTTATAATAATCATTGCTTTCATTAATAAGTTATAAT
>NW_013675402.1:5402-7262 GCF_000517525.1 Limulus polyphemus | reverse complement strand
AATCATTGCTTTCATTAATAAGTTAAAACAATACGAGATACAGGTTTTACCAAATTTAACACATTCAACAACATGAGATACAGGTTTTACCAAAATTAACATATTCAACAACATGAGATACGGGTTTCACCAAATTTAACTCATCTTACAGCATGAGATTTTGGTTTCACCAAATCTCTATCATAAAATAAAAAGGAATGAAGAAAGTAATCTCTTACTTGTAAGAACAAGACAGCACCGTGTCTAGAAACGTTGAAACAAAATAAAAACTAGCCGTATCTCCAATAGTTTTATCGGGGACTTCTGGAAGGCAGAATACAATCCAAGCATGCATTTCTCCAACACTAAAGGCTCCCTTTAATGTCAGTACATTGAGAGGCCTAAAACAAAATGGATTCCACATCTATAACAGACTAACTAAATCAGTGTGTTTGAGAGATATGACTGATTCCTGAGATATAACAATGGCACAAGAAATCATAAAAAAGTTTAATGAAAACATTGACACTTTGTATTCTCAAGTTTAATCATTTTAAAACTTCACGTGTGGCTGGAAGAGTGATATTTTGGTCAAGTTGTTCGTCAAAATTTTCACATTCACACAAAACAGAATCTCTACAAACTAATGATTTTCTAGCTCATTGTATACAAAGCTACAGTACACCAATAAATATTAAGAGCCAAATTATCTATTATATGTAAGAGAAATGAGGTAACAGTAGATTATACTTGCAAACGTTTATCTTTTAAATGTTAAAAGTTAGTAGCTGAATATTCAAGATAATTATTATCCAATACACGATTTTGATCACTCCAACATTAATTATCAGAATTATGGCCATCTATGCATACATTACAAAAATGTGTAAATTAATTTCAATGGCTTTACGTTTTAACATCATTTGCAACCTGAACCACAATCTGTTATAACGTTTCATTTTAAGAAATTTCTTAGCCAAAACAGTGATATTAGTTTATTAACATGTGTACTGCACAGCACATTACATTTATGAAATGTTTTTACTAAATAGTGAAAAAAAGTTTTGTAAAATGAAAAAAATAAACATATTTATATATACACCAATTATTATGGTGTGAATTCCTTTTACAAGCTAGCAAAGCACAATTTTAATTAATTATACTTGAAATACAGCATAAATATTAGGTGTACTATATTTTTTAACCTTTTCTCCTTAGCATTTATCCCAGTTAGTTGAGGTTTGCTTTTCTGGTCCTTGCCCTCCACCACCCTACTCTGTATCAGAGCTACATTCACATCACATTTTCCCCATGACCTATTTCATTACATCTATCCACTTTTTCTTCTGTCTTCCTCTTGTTCTTTCCCTTCCACTGTCATATTTATCACTCTGCTACAAACATATTCTTTGTCTCTTTTTTTCACATGACTGAACCATCTAAGGTGAGTTTCTCTCATCTTCTCCAAAGTTACCAATACTTTCATCCTCAACCTAATGGTTTCATTCCTAATGTAGTCTTTCTTTGACATCCCTATCATCCACCTCAGTAGCCACTCCTCTTTCCTTCTCAAACTCCAGCATTCAGCCTCATACAACATGACTGGACTTATCACTGTCGTATAAATCTTCCCTTTCAACTTTACTGGTAATCATCTGTCACACACCGCTCCACTGACTTCTCTCCACTTCATCCAAAATCTTCCCTTTCAACTTTACCGGTAATCATCTGTCACACACCGCTCCACTGACTTCTCTCCACTTCATCCAAAATCTTCCCTTTCAACTTTACTGGTAATCATCTGTCACACACTGCTCCACTGACTTCTCTCCACTTCATCCAAAATCTTCCCTTTCAATTTTACTGGTAATCATCTGTCAC
>NW_013675402.1:0-4577 GCF_000517525.1 Limulus polyphemus | reverse complement strand
ACTACATTGACCATGTCCATTGCCGTATGATGTTCCAGTCACACTACATTGACCATGTCCATTGCCGTATGATGTTCCAGTCACACTACATTGACCATGTCCATTGCCGTATGATGTTCCAGTCACACTACAATTGACCATATCCATTGCCGTATGATGTTCCAGTCACACTAAATTGACCATATCTATTGCCGACGAATCATTCCACTCGATCCAAAGTTCGTAAGTCTTAACCCATCATGCATAACACCTCCAGCCATCTACACTAGAATGGGTTGATGACAGTATCAGGCCTGTCCACAATCAATCAGTGACAATGTTAGTCCTGCCCCAGTGACAGTGTCAGGACGGTTGTTGAGGTTAGCTCTTCAAATGTCACACTGTTTCTTAGAATCATATTATACCATCTTTATAAATTTGTAAAAGCTCTAATGTCAAATAAAATTCTTAGAATCAGTAATTTTAAATACAAAAAAAAAAGCTTAACCAATCAGGTTACCAAATCATCATCCTTTTTTTTTCTACTGGGTTCCAAATTACTATGATAATTATATGATGATAATACCAGAAGAACACCTATCATTACTGCCCATCCCTTCTAAAAAGTATTAAATCTTTCTTGAGATCAGTACAAAGAATGAGCTACACACGAGTCATAACAAGTTAAAACATGGATATTGCCTGTATGTTTACTATTATAAAAAATAACAAGTAGTTTTAACTTTGTATTCTTATTTCATGATCACTTGACAAACAATAGAGTTTCCATGTTAACACTTAATTTATTTCTGCAATTACTTGATAGCTATGGCATTTCCATCTTTTTTATGACTTTCGCTTTAATTCTTTTATCATTATACAATACGGTCTAATATCTGGAGAAAAAATTCTGTTTCTTACCAAAAAATACTTAATTAGTCTCAAAGAAAGTTCTAATCTGTGACTTCTTACTTATTGATATCAAAAGAGTGACTTCTTCTGTGCAGAGAGAGGGGCTTAATATGGTACTGGCGAACCTGGCAACACTTTGGCTGGAGTCGAGGTGTAATATAAGCTTGCAGGGTTCCATGTTGCCCTTCAATAGATCGTATTTTCACTTCTAGACGAGTGGTGTTTGCTTGGCATCGGTAAGTGGCAAGCAGAAAGTTTCCGTTCTGATTTTGAATAAAATGTATTAAGAATATAGATCAATGAATGTACATCTTTACTTTCAAGAACGTTGCCCATTTTTTTTAACCTTTCCATAGATTATTTTAAGACCTATTGTTTCAAAACCTTCGCACATTTTCGTACTTTATACAGTTGGTTATCTATTTTTGTATGAAAGTTTTCCATCATGAAAACACTGAAATGTTAAGACTTAGCTGCATACAGAGTGACTCTTTTTTCATTCAAACCAAAAATAAAAAATCCTCAGAGTACTGTAGCTTTACTTACTTACGTATTATTATAATTTGAGTTTTGAAATGAGATATCAATTATTTGGTTCAGTATACCGGTTGTTTTTAGTTTAAATATATATATAATAAGTTGGATAAAGATGCCAAGTTTGGCCTATACAGTACACAAACAAAGGATAAAACAAAAATCAATTGAGTTCCACTATAACACATGGATACTTCAAATACTTAGAAAACATACTGAGTAAAAGGTTTACCTCTGGATCACAAGCACTGTAACTAACAACAGCTGAATTTCTTTCACTATCCAACAAGTCGACAGGAACATCACTCTAGTAAAAGCAGAATGGAAGAAACTGTAGTTCTGATAATATTCATGAGAAAATGAAATTCATTCTAAATTCATATTCACATTGAAAAAGAACAACTCTATAAGCAATGGAATCTGTGTTCTGAAGAAAATGATTTCTTAAAATATCTCAAAGTAAAACTGAAAAACTGTGAACTGAGCAAGTACTAAACTGACAAATAAAACCTTCATCAAGCAGACTGAAAACCTTTACAGGATATTTCTAGACGATGATTTAAGTACGTCAATTAACTTACTGGTCCACCTAGGACAAATTTGTTTGAAATATGTTAATTCAACTACAGTATTTTTCCAAACACTCAGACTAAAATGGGAAGAAACAGTAAATGCCGAGATTTTACATTATAAAATAAAAACACCAAGAACTTACTTTAGGAATAAATAAAAGGAACTCTATACGATCAAACAAATATACCGGTCTATTACTGACAAACAATGTAGAGACAGCTAAGTAGCAATAGCTGGCACCTACAGTTTTTAACAGTGAACACACCTGGATAAGAACATTATCAACAGCTGTCTGTACTTCAATTGTTAAAAGATAGGAAGCATCTTCATGGTTTAGATAAAACTGATCATTGATACTGAAATAAGGAACAGCAGATATTCCTCCAAGCTCAGACTGGGTGGAAAGCTGATACTGTTCTCTTTCTTTGATTACTTGCTCCTGAAGTTCATCAACCTCTGCTCTAAAAAATCAATTTATTTTCATTCAATAAAATATTAAACTATATTTTCATTCATTCATTAAGTTACATAAATATCCTTTTCACCAATGAAGTGTACTTGGATTTTAACTATCAGTCCTCCGTAATATTATAGCATATTATAAATACCTTCTTACTTTTACTTAGAAATCTCTAACAAATATTGAAAACAGGAAAATCAAACATCCATTCTATAAACATAAAACTACAAAAAACAATGATCATATGGAAGTGTACAATTTACACGTTTATTTACTTTTAAATGGATAATGAACTAATTAACCACTAAAGAAACTGACATTAACATACTTTAAGCTAAGAATCTTCTGTTGAATCTCTGGAGCAATCATAATAGACGCTCCCGTTGTGGTAAAAGGCTTAGCTGGTGATTTTGTGCTCAAACCAAATATTACACCTGAACAAATAAACATAAAACATGTTATTAACAGTGCGGTGAGTCGACATTCTAATCGATGCAGGACAAAGTGAGTATGAGTAAATAATAATTTACATAAATCATGCATTACCTTCAAAATTATATTATCTACATTTGAAAATCCAACTTACATGCGCTAGAGGTTAAAATTGAACTATCAAGACATTTTTGTTCATTATTGCATAAAATAGCTGAAATAATAACCAGAAATATGTTACAAGTGAATGAAATAACATGTTTGTAACTAAATCAAAAAAAAGATGGAATGCATACATTTTTCCAACTTCAGTAAAATACCAGCAAGATACACACAGATTAAAAGTAAAAATACAGAAAACCAAAAATTAAAACAGGCTGCCTTAAAAAGTAACAGACTTCACAATTTTTGACCATAAAATAATAATAAATCAACCCCTCAGTAGTAAGGGTAGGCAGAGCACAGATAGTCCATTGTGTGGCTTTGTGCTTAATAACAAACAGACAAAAATATATTTTAATTTTCCTTAACTGCCTGGTGCTCACAGTTTTCCACAAATGAACAATTTACAGATTTTTCAACCATCTAGTGTCCACTCTTCCATGAAAGCAAATACAATGCTTGATATAAACTGATACTCTAATCAAGTGCCTATTAACACAACTGTTTCTGGTTTGTCAAATTCCGATGTTCTAAATACTTCACGCTAACTGAACTATTACCAATATTGAGATGACTCACAGAAACAGCCGTTAGAAGTATTACGATCAAATGAACATGCATAATTTAGTGCGATGATTTCTAGTTGTCAGGCTTGATTCTAAGTGAACATTACAAAAGAAAGGTTGCAGTAGCACAAAGCAACAAATTGAGTGTTTCTGAATCTGTAAAATGTACACCTAATACCTTAACTTGTAGATTCTCTGTGCTGAGTCCTGAGAAATCAACAGGTAATTTGGATCAAGTCGTTTTTCTGAGGGTTCAGAAGAGAGGCCAAAGACCCAGCCTGTACAAATACGAATACAACAATAACCACAAACTATCACATGACACAAAGGTGATAAATATATGATGATGAGACAAAGCAATCTTTTACTAATGAAGAAATATGCAACAATATACTTGAAAAGTGATCTTGTACATAATTGAACTTAATTCTTGTTATGACGTATTATCCACATCGCAACTCCGTGTATAAAACTGTTAACCCTATCGTGACAGGTCATGGGTCAAAGGCCATGTCATCATGTTTGTTGACTTGCATTCAAAATTCTATTTAACTACTATTTTATGAATTTATGTCAATAAATTTGGTATCAAACTTTAGATTATAATTCAAATTTTAGTATTATACATTATTTGATTTGTTAATTTAAAAGTAAATATTAAAAAAACACACCTAAACATTGATTTTGGTATGTTGAATGCAGCACTGGTTCAAATTAGATGTTTGTGAAGTCAAAATACTAAGTCCATAGTTTTGTACGAATTAAACTCAAATTACCAATATTTACAAGCTAGAATATAAAATAAGAAGGTCTTATCTTTTATATATGCCAAGATATCACTACATGTACCGAATCAAACACAGTGACCATGCCCACCTCTGTCCATTTTTGAAAACAATCCCTTATCACTTACTTCTGTATATGACATGTGAATAACCAATCAAAAGCTCAGAATGTCC
>NW_013675401.1:0-19780 GCF_000517525.1 Limulus polyphemus | reverse complement strand
AGAACTTGTGTCGCTAAAGTTTCGTCGGAACGAAGTTACTGAAAGTTAATTAACAAACGGAGACGTAACAATATATATAAATAAGTACATTAGTAGTCTAACAGAATGTACAGATAAGATTATTAGTAAAAGATATTACTTTGGTTTTCTTATGTCTGTTTGTGTATATATATATATATATATATATTTGCAAATAGAATTGTAGATTCTTATAATAATGTTGAAATTATCATGTACAGAATATAAAACAAACGATAAAAGACTGGAAATGGCTAAAACAAAGCGTACACTAAAAGAAGACATCGAAAAAAGAAAGTGTCAGTATTTTGGGCACATTATCAAAACAAATAAATATAAGCATACGGGATATTTGTCAGAGGGGGAAGGAGGCTGTACAATATTTGCCCTAATGAGGTTATGAGTAAAAAAGCTAAGGTTTAGGGAACAAGTATCACCATATTTTCGGCTTCTAATTTTGCCCGAATTTAAATTGACAATTTACCAGAATGGCCGTATTAATTACGAGCTGGGGGAGGGATACCTCCCTCGTACGTTTATGCAAATGATATTCAAAAACATTGATAGAGGTCAACAGTGGAGAAAATGGATTGATTAAAATGGATTAGCATTGGCAGCTAATCTCCTGGGTGGAGCAGCTACAAGCAGATGATTTCTACAATCTGTTTACTAACCGACACTTCTTACAATCTGTATATTTTACTAACAGGCAGTCTATGTCTTCTGACTCACTTCTTACAATCTGTATATTTTACTAACAGACAGTCTATGTGCCCTGAATCACTTCTTACAATCTGTTTACTTTACTAACAGAACGTCTATGTGTCTGACTCACTTCTTACAACCTGTTTACTTTACTAACAGACGGTCTATGTGTTCTGACTCACTTCTTACAATCTGTTTACTTTACTAACAGACGGTCTATGTGTTCTGACTCACTTCCTACAATCTGTTTTACTTTATTAACAGACGGTCTATGTGTTCTGACTCACTTCGTACAATCTGTTTTACTTTACTAACAGCCAGTGTATAAGTTCTGACTCGCCACTTACAGTCTGTTTACTTTACTAACAGACGGTGTGTGGGTTCTGACTCACTTCTTACAACCTGTTTACTTTACTAACAGACGGTCTATGTGTTCTGACTCACTTCCTACAATCTGTTTATTTTACTAACAGACAGTCTGTGTGTTCTGACTCACTTCCTACAATCTCTTTTACTTTATTAACAGACGGTCTATGTGCCCTGAATCACTTCTTACAACCTGTTTACTTTACTAACAGACGGTCTATGTGTTCTGACTCACTTCCTACAATCTGTTTACTTTACTAACAGACGGTCTATGTGTTCTGACTCACTTCTTACAATCTGTTTACTTTACTAACAGACGGTCTTTGTGTTCTGACTCACTTCCTACAATCTGTTTTACTTTATTAACAGACGGTCTATGTGTTCTGACTCACTTCGTACAATCTGTTTTACTTTACTAACAGCCAGTGTATAAGTTCTGACTCGCCACTTACAGTCTGTTTACTTTACTAACAAACGGTGCGTGGGTTCTGACTCACTTCTTACAAATCAAAATTAATCCAGGGTTAAACACAATTAGCCATTGGTTTTAGTATGTGCAGTAAGTTTCATATGACAATTATAGAATTAGAGTGTCACTGTTGAAATATAAAGAAAAATTAATATATTTTTCCGAATATTTGTTTCACAGGACTTAGTGTTGAAGTACATGGTGTAGGACATTACCAGGTTTCAAATTCTTGGTTCAATCCAACTAACATTATGCTTGTCAATGGAAAAAGAATTTTCAAATCTATAAACAATCACTTTTGTGGTGTTGCTGTTGCCGTTGTTAATCTGCTCACTCATGAGGTAATTTGAAATTTCATTCGTTTCGTTTATGATTTTGCTTTTCGCATAAATGAGATCTTGTGGTATGATGCAGTTTATTATCTACAATTAATCTTTTATATTTTTATGCTATGAAATAAGTGAAACATTTTTGCCAGATGTCTTTAAACTTTCCGAAAAAAACAACTGCATCATGGAACAAAGCCAACTCTGTCTTTTTCCCCCAAAGTGAGTGTCACTATAAAAATTAATATGATAATTGTTGAAATACATATTATTTTATTATTATTATTTATTCTAATTTACTTATAACATTTATTCTCAATTATTAGAAGTAGGCTTAATCAACATAAGGAACTATATTGATAAGGAGACATGTATTATTTTATTTATCTCATAAACGGGTAAAACAGACATGTATTATTTTATTTATCTAATAAAACGGGTAAAACAGAATAATATGCAATATTAATGAAAAATGTAAAGGTTAAGTGTAAATATTACAAAAACTTTTACATTTTTTTTTGTGAATGAATTCAGTGCCAGTAGAAAATTATTGAATTACTTTAACCCCACAAATATTAAAAATAGCAATCTCCTCGTTCATAGAAATACTTTAAAACTATTCATAAATACACACGTGATGTAACCAGACTTTAAAACTATTCATAAACACACACTTAATGTAACGAGACTTTTAAACTATTCATAAACACATACGTGATGTAGCCAGACTTTAAAACTATTCATAAACACACACACTTGATATAACGAGACTTTTAAACTATTCATAAACACACACGTGATGTAGCCAGACTGAATAGTTTTTTGAGTTTACGTAATTGAATAAACTCTTAAAATGATGTCTTTATAAATACCTTTGAAGCTACATCATGGGTGTCACTAAACAGCTTTAAAGTCTGGATGCATCACATTTTTTTAAGAACAGTTTAAAAGCGGCTACATCAAGTGTGCATTTATGAACAGTTTAAAGTCTGGCTACATAATGTGTGTGTTATGAATAGTTTAAACGTCTGGTTACATAATGTGTGTCTTTATGAGCAGTTTTAAGGTCTGGCTACATAACATGCGTGTTTATGAATAGTTTAAAAGTCTCGTTATATCAAGTGTGTGTTTACGAATAGTTTTAAAGTCTGGCTACATCACGTGTGTGTTTATGAATAGTTTAAAAGTCTCGTTATATCAAGTGTGTGTTTATGAATAGTTTAAAAGTCTCGTTATATCAAGTGTGTGTTTACGAATAGTTTTAAATAGAGAAACACGTGATATCATCAGACTTGTTTGTATTTGTGTTAAATACTCCAAGTTCATAAAGTAATTTCCTTCTGTATCTCTTTACTGAAACCATCTGGAAGTTTGTAAGTGTATAAAATGTATTATGTATTAATATTGTGAAATATATTTTTAAAAGAAAAACTAAATCATCTTTGCAACAATGTTTGTATCAATAAAGTTTAGTTAAGAATATAAACATTTTGAAAGCAATTCAATTCAAACGTTAATACCTAAAGGTTTTTTTTTCTGCACTGTCACCAGATTACAGATATTAGAAAGGTAATGATCCACTGATCATTATAATTTTTTGCTGCGGCATAGTGGCTCATAAAACGGCTCTGATTTTTTTTTTTTCAAGTACAAACTTTTAGTTCATAGCTTCGTCATTTATTGAACGATTTGAGAATCTAATTGCAGGTTTGAACTCAGGAGGTCAAACCCTTTCGATTCATTTATTTGACCACGCCTAAGGTCTCTAGATTAATTTATTCTAATCCTGTCTAAAAGAATTTCAAGTGCAGCGGCAATTGAGGATTCCTTCTTATTTTCATGCAAACACATCACATTGATAAAAAATAATTTTTAATTCTCGAAACTATAATAAAATATTAATTTGATTTTTAAGTCACAATGACAATTGCAACTGGTTAACTAAGCAACCCTCTGCATTTTTGTTTGTGAATTAGTTCATTTTTCTTTCACAAAGTACTGATGCTTAAACCACCATCGTTGCTATTTTTACTTGAAAGATTCCAAATAAGTGGCTCCTGTCATGTGATTCAGAAGATTCCACAGTGGACCTGTTTAGTCGCATACCAGAAGATGGGAGTCATGCCCTTCTCATTGCTTCCTATCGGCAGAATAAATGGGATGACAACAGTCTTCATCAACTGAGAACCAGACTATCTGTACTAAACCCTGAATTAATGAAAATAAAAACTTTGAAGAAAGGCAAGTGATGCCGACAAATTCTTCATATGTTTTATATGTTAATAGAATATTATGCATTATATAGGAGAATGTACATCAAGGAAAGGAGTTTTATGTGTGCTTGATAAGGGGAAAAGGGTAAAGATTGCTGTATTGCCCTTTTGATTTTGAACTTAAAACATACATTAATATTCATCTTTGTGCTTCTATGAAAGAGAGCTTAAGTATTGAACTAAGAAGTTAAAACACAGACAAAGAATAGTAAAATACTTCTAAGTCGTTTGATGGAATCTTGAAAAAGTTTTGTGTTTTGTTTCCATTGTTTGGAAATGGAGAGATTTAATGTCTTACTTATCTGTAATTTTATCCAAACATATTTCAAAAGTAAATATGAAACTTCTGACCGATAAATGTAACATAGAGAAATACATATTTGAATTTTCTCTGTCAAGAAAGAGTAGCTAAAAATAACTGAGGCTGTATCAAACATTTAAAGTTCTGGGTAAATTCGTTTAGAATTCTGTTTATTATAAAGATTTTGGGAATTTATTCAATTATGTAAATAAGTAGAAGTTTATAAAATAATTGTAAGTTAGCTGAATAGAAATAAACTCGTTAAATCGTTAGGCTAAAATTTTAAACATTTTAAATGATTTAGGAAGTGTAGCAGCAATTCTACTCTTAGCCCAGAACTTTCAGCGAGCATGGTGGGAGAAAGTTGAACTTCGACAAGATGAAAACGTTTCTACAATCCACACATACCTAGAGTGTATCTCTGATCCAATGGGAAAGGGTTGGGGCCCATGGTCATCCTGGAGTTCATGCATGAGGTTACCAGACCAGCAACTGAGAACACGAAGGGTTCACCAGTGTTGTGCAATTTCCCCAATAGAAGGAGAATGTGTGAACCACAGCATAGAGCTACAGTCATGTACAGAAGAATTCAGCCCATGTTCTGCAGTACTTGAAGATTACATTTGGCCAATGACCATCCAAGGAGAAATTGCTAAGGTTTCTTGTAAAGCAGGTAGAACAGGTATGTTGTGGCATTGCTATATAGTGCGATGATATAAACAGAAATAAGAAAATATGTATTTATGGTGCTAACAGCTATTAGTGTTATTAAATACTAGACCACCGTGACCCATTGGATCAACCACTATTCAGAGTTTATGAAGAATTCAAGCTATTTTCAATATTGCACCGAAATGAAGGTTTATTTTGAGATAATTTAATTTTGCTGTATTTAATTACAGACAAGCAAACAAACAATCTCAGAGTTTTAGTAGTATATAGATTATTTAAAGGTTTTTTTTAAACAGCTACTAATGTTATTAAATATTACTTAAATGTTTTTTAACAGCTACTAATGTTAGTAAATATTATTTAAAGGTTTTTTTTACAGCTACTAATGCTTGTAAATATTATTTAAAGGTTTTTTAACAGCTACGAATGTTAGTAAATATTATTTAAAAGTTTTTGTTTGTTTTTTGTGTTTAAGCTCAAAGATAAAAAAAATTGAGCTATCTGCACTGCAACCACCACAGGTATTGGGAAATCTACACAGTTTTGGGGTTATCTATATCGTGCTCATCCCAGGTATTGGGCTATCTGCACTGTACCCACCATAGGTATCAGGACTATCTACATTGTAACCACCATGGGTATCAGGGCTATATGCTCTGTAATCGCCACAGGTATCATCAAACCAACGATTTAATTATCATTAAATAAGGTCATTAATTAAATAGAAAATACAAAGTATTATTGTAAAAACTCAACTAAAATTACCATAAATCTCTAGAGTTTAAATATTTTGGATGTTTCAGGACAGGTAAAGCGACAGTGTAGAAAAAATGGGACCTGGGAGTTGCCAGACTTTTCAGAATGTGTGCAGGACAAACTTTATAATATATTGAATACTGTAAGTATGTAGAGGCCTAAATCACTCAAATATACAACAGAAAAATAACAAAATGTGCATCATAAATTAACTTGGCTTAGCTGGTTGGTTGGATGTATTAGAGCAAAGCCACCTTGAGCTATCTGCTGTGTCCACCACGGGGAATCGAATCTCATGTTTTATTGTTCTAAGTCCGTGAACTTAGCGCTCTCTCACCGAGGGACACCAGGTCTTAGAACAAAAAGATTTAGAGAGTCAGGCCAGTCTTCAGTGAAGTTAAATAATCAAAATATCTCAGTCTTCAGAAGTGAGCAAGAAAATTAAAAATGAATCAAATAAATATTTAAAATCACAGGAAATAGGTAATTATAACTGATAACAGTCTAATAAGTATAATGTTGAAATATATGCTAATCTTACTTAAAAATTAATTATATTCTTGTTCAATTAGTTACGAATTTCGGCACCAGGGTTAACTTGTATGAAGTGATTAATGTTATCACTTCGTTTTTACAAGGGGGAAGACTGAGATAGCGAATTCTATTTTTATTTTGTTAGGGTTTTGTTTACCGTATATTTATTATTCATTCTATCATTTAGTTCAACTATGAATTTGTAGTTATATTAAAATGCTAACTCACCTTCTAGCTAAAGCATGTTGAATTATAGTACTTATATTATGAAACTGACACAAGCATCTTCTAGTGGTGACACACAGATATTATTGTTGTCAAAGATTATGTAAATTAGCTAGCCACATGAGAGGTAATCTCGTGGTCTAACAACTAAATAGAAATCTTTCCTTGATCTTAAACGAGTCTACGAGATATAGTTAGAACGAATTGTTGATCTTGAGAAGTGGTTTAGTTTTAGAAAATTGTGGTTTTCGGAATTTGTTTTTTCTTCTTCTGGTTCTTTTTTCCTAATTCATTTGATATTTATTGAAACTATTAACATTGATATTATTAAAGTTTGTATCAAGTACTGGCCAGGCACGGATTTACTGAGTTTATTTTGTAAGTGATAAAACGTGTATTCCAATAGTTTGAAAGTTTTATTTTGGATGTCTGTTGTTGTTACAGTTTAAACCAATCTGTTTAGTTTACAATTATTATAAAACAAATTAATATGGTTTAGTATAGTGTAAGAGTAACAATATATGTTCATGCAAAATAAAATAATTCAAATAAAAATTGTCATTTTACCTTAAACAGGTTGAACACATATCTTCAACACCAGAAAAAATTCAACATGCTGTAGATACCTTTACAAAGACAGTAGATAATGTTGAGACAAGGGCTGATCTGGTAGTGGTATCACAGGTGTTTAAAACATTGGTGGAGAAAGGACATGTAGGAGGCTTACTCTCAACATCAGAGATGAGGGATGTTTTTATACAGGTAGACATATTATTTTATTAAAACTACTTAATATTTCTATCCCAAAGAAGTTTCATACAGATTGTCTTATACGTTTAACTACCAAGCCACTTTAGCTGTCCCTTGTTATACAACAACTTTATATGGTATATCAGTTTAACCATAACATATAATGTGTATGTGTATAAAGTTCAACATGTCATAGGTTTGGCACAGGAAAGCAAATTGCATGTGTGTGTGTGTATTTGCTCTCTTATTGCTTATTCCACTAAACACCACAATGTGGGTTAACTGTAATGACTCAAAACATAACAATGAAAACATGTTTTAATACTATCCACATGTTACATACAAAAATACTTATAATAACATCGACCCTCTGGTGACCATCCCTTTGACCTCTGTGTCAGCTGTTATACACAATTGTCCCCTAATGGGAAAGTTAATTACATTTTACTTATCACAGTTTAGAATGACGAAAAACCAACCAACAATCTAAAGAGAAAATATAATGGCAATATTCAAGGTAATATAAGTAATAAATTGAAACCAAATCATTCACCTTCAAAAATAACTTAAGTCATCACATGAGCTAATAATCAACCAGTACAAAACACTCACCACAACCTACAGAAACAACAAGACTGGCATTCTCCAGTCCATGATTGCATTACATAACATTGTAAATATTTCAAACTTGGTAATCCTGTTACAGATGCTGTCACATGTTGCCACCAGTTGGCACCATTATGACCCAATATCTTATTAATTTCAGCATCTGTTTAAAATGTGCTCTTTCAGCATTCTTGTGACAGTTAACATTAAAGTAGCAACTTACATCTAATTTAGTATGCTGGCCACTTCCCAGATAATGCCAT
The DNA here is from genome assembly GCF_000517525.1 of Limulus polyphemus. Taxonomy (NCBI): domain Eukaryota; kingdom Metazoa; phylum Arthropoda; class Merostomata; order Xiphosura; family Limulidae; genus Limulus; species Limulus polyphemus. The sequence continues at coordinate 11,516 of NW_013675401.1, read as the reverse complement.
CCTTGAGGTATGTAATTTTGTTAGGCTTCCCACTTCAAACACATCGCCTTAGGTATCCCCACAACTAGAAATTGACTGTTGTTAGGCCTAGTGAACAAGAACATTCACAATATGCAGAGAAGCTTCATCTGCGTGACAACTATAGTGTATATCACTGCAGAATGGGAATTACATTGGATGTGAGCATTGCCTACCATGTAGCATGTGCTGATGGTTTTTCAAAAAAGTATAATATCCAATAACAGGATCAGCTGTGAAACAATTACACCACACTGTCATCTTGGCATCATGGAGGTGTGTAGGAAATGTTACATGTGGATTAGCTTTTGACCAGATAATCCATTTGCTTGTGTTCACACTCCCCAAAAACGGATAAAGCATGCTTCACAATTTGGGTAAAATCTGTCTCCTTCAGTTCTTGAACATGATACAGCTTTAAGGAAAAATTCACAAGGTTGATTGAAGAGCATTATTAACAGTTGAAATGATCAAATCTAGACATGTGCACTGCTACACCCATGTACACTTGTGCTGGCTTGTTCTGCTATGGCATGATTGACATCGGTAGTTTCAGTAGTCTGCCTGTACGTGGCTTCTCAAAGTGCAATCTATCTCCTCAATTTTTTTATAAGCTTGTTCACAGTAACATTGGAACAAAGCATTCCCAGAGAGCTGCCTCAGCAATGAATCCTTTGGTGTAATAGCACTGCAAAGTTGTCAGTTTCGTATTGGTAGAATGAGCCGAATTATGATCTACAGGCCCATTTACATTCATGTGAAAGCACAGTGATGCCCCAGGTGGTAACATGTGACCACTGTGGAATTTATAATTACAGTATAACCTTAACACCATTTTGCAGTTTTACATTCCTATGCCATACCTTTTGTGAGATATGATGCACCGAACTTCAAAACTTTCTTTATAACCACTTTCTATGTACATAGACATAATTATACCTACATAATACTAATGTAATACTTATAAACATTTAACTTGGCAATATTGTTGTATTATTCAGTACACTTTCAAAATTCCTAAAATGCTACTTAGATACATTACCAAGTTTCTTTCATTTGTTAGAACATGTTGGTTGCTGTAGACTCTGTTCTCAATGTCAAAAACAACAAGACTCTTACATCAAATCTCAAGGTAAGATGTTTATACTTCAGTGTTCTCTAATTTGGAAGAATGCGTCCATACATTCACTTTCTTTTAAAATTCAGGACATATTTTGACCATCTTGTATAGTAATGTTGACTTGTCTCTCATGTCAGCTGTACAGAGCTATGTTAACCACTTTTAATAATTGTATTTATTTGTTTCTTGTTTGGTTCCTTTTCCAAGTTCAGTAGCCAGTCCTACATAGCTTTTTTATTTAGTGATATATTTTTTTATTAATACTTGTTACTAAAAGTTTGAGGCTAACTTCTGGATGTTAAGATCTTATGATATTAGGTTAACTATGATTACTGAACTGCAAAGTATTATTTCATGAGAAACTGTATTTATACTGTAGTGCTGTAAAAATTCTTCGAGGCCTGGGGATTCCCCCCCAGTAAAATATGCATCCAGAACTGGTTACTTTTCGTCAAGCAACCACTTGATCTATACAGTTAATAATTTCATCACTAATTTGCATTTAAATACAATCCGACTTACACAGTTTGTACTCATACTTTTATGTTCTGATTTCTTGTATCGTTTGTGTGTGAAAAATATAAAAAGGAACCACAGTAGTTCCTCTTAGATATGACCAACCTATCTGACATGATAACAAAGTTGTATCTGACAGGAAGTCGTTATTCAAAGGTTCAATAACCAGATAACGAACGACTGAGTTCAAGCTGTGCCAGTCACTAATGCCAAGGCTTGAGCATAATGGTTTACATAATGTATAGGTAATCAGATGACGTAGCAGATTAATATAATAATATTTTTGACGAATAACATTTATTTCATAAATCATCACATCTCTATTTCATAAACATACATGTATCATATTGTTATTTTATACATATAAAATATGACAAATTGATACCAAATTTATTTCATAAAAAAATCGCCCAGCTTTGTTTGTTTTGCACATTTAACAGAGTCACTTTGAATGTTCACAAGTCCGGAAGATGTAATATCGAGAAACATGTTGTTGTTCATTTTCAGCGTGGTTTCGAGTTTCTTCTAAGTATCCGACTACCATTGCATTGGAGGTCATTTGTTTGGGTTGTGGTTTGTCAGCTTCATTGTCATCTTCAGTTGATGGGTTGGAGTTTTATTTTTATTCTATATGTCTCCCTAGTCTTCATTCAAAACTGCAGTAATGCAAGCATAGTCATCGCACAAGACAAACTCATCCCATGATGTCCCCTGCAGTAATGGCTCAATGTCATCTGTGGCAATGTCTTCTGGTGTATCTGACAATGTGTGGTTTATGAACCCACAGCGTGCAAAATACTTCCGAATCATCTCTGGTTGGACTGAGTCCCAGGCTTATGTCAACCAGTGTATTGCAGTATATGTTGACTTGACCAGCAAGATCACTGGCATTCTGTGCCTTGGACATATTCAGGAGCATGTGATGGAGAAGTTTCTTGCAATAAGTTGGTCTCAGAGTCTTTAGGATGTCCCGTCACACGGTTGTAAGCGGCGTGACGTTGTGTTTGGTGGCAGGAACATGAGTTTCAAAGCTTCGTAGGTGGGTGTGCGAAACAGTTATCAACAAACATCAGAATTGATCGGTTTTGTAGCCTCATTTTGTCGTTGATTTTCTTAAACCAATCACTGAAGATGGCTGACATCATCTAGCCTTTTTTTTTGTTTGCTTCGTACATCACTGGTAATGATGATGTATTAAATCCTCTAAAAGGACGAGAATTTGCAGACTACCCGATAATGAGAGGAGTCAGTTTTTCCCCTACTGCACTGCAGCCTAACGACATTGTAATTCTCTCCTTTGAACTTTTGCCACCTTTACATGTGTTGCCTTTGATAACCTGAGATTGATTTGGCAAGGCACAGACAAGTAGGCCAGTTTCATCAGCATAGAAAATGTTCTATACTGTAGATCCCTCACATATAGATGCAAGTCTGCTGCACCAATCATCTACCGTGTCCTGGCTAACGTCAATGGCTTCTCCAGATAGTACTGCTGATGAAATATTGTGTCATTTTTTGAAAGCTTTCCAACCACTCATTTGAGGCGGTGAAGTCGTCTAGCCCGAGTTCGACTGACATTATTAAAGCTTTTCTTGGATCATCTTTCCAAAAACAGGAATGCTCTTAGCTCTAGTGTCACAAAATCAATCAAACACTAGTTTTTTGTTTTTCTCGAGGTATTGAGAGACAGAATCGATCTTTGTACAAAAATGTAAGTGATTTATTCTTCTATATGTGTCATATTTATACAGCAAACCACAGATTAACAACTCACTGAGAGAATTACCTACCTACGTTCTGCATCATCTGACATCTTTAAAAATCATTAATTCTGACTGCTGATTGGCTGGTGTTGGATATACAATACTGTGTAGTGTAAGAGTTATTATTTAGTGATTTAATAGTTAAAGATTATTTTGTTTTCAAGACAAGTATGTTAAAAGTAATTATTTTAAAGGGAATAGTTATAACGAATTTCATTACGTAACTCGGTAAGAGTTGTACATTGTGGGTATAGTTCCATTGTGTTTACGCCATCTTTCTCGAATTTTCTCGCTATGTGAGTATTGTTTTATCATAACATCTCCTAGTTTGTAGAAAGTTCGAATCCTCAGTTAGGCAAGGTGTGTGTGTGTGTATATATATGTGTATGTGTGTGTGTGTAGGCAACCAAGTGATTTTAAGTGAAGTAAAGTTCAGTACAAAAAAAAACATAACTGTCCAGAATTCTACACTGGAGAAACTGGAACAAAATTGTAAACCAGATTCACCGAATATAATAAAAATAACCCTCCCATGTTTACCACCATCGCAACTAAAGAGAAAAACAAAAAACAATATATCTGAACAAAACACTGTAATTTTAAACAAAGAACCAAGGATCAATAAATGTAGAATAAAGTAATTGAACAAAACAGCCCACTCTAAACCAACACCCCAGAATGCCAAGATACCTATACAAATCTGTGAAGCAATCTCCAGTTATGTGACCTCTTTTTTCCCATACTGTATTTATATTCATGTGTCTCTGTAAAATACTTGTACCTGAGGATGACATAATCTTGTCAAAACATTGTACATGTACAATAAAGTTTTCTTCATTACCTAATCAAGCTATCATCAAACATTTATTTTATAAAAAGTGGGTTTCAAGGAATCAGAATAGTATTGGAGAAATGCATATTACTTCTGATAAAACATATTTTTGCATGATGTTTTTCATTAAGAGTTGTGCAAGAGTGGATAGAACTGAAATATTTATGAGTGGGTGAGATTATCATAGTGTCGGTAGATTCTATATGTAGGGATGACCAAAGTACTCAATAGGCATGATACAAATATACACACTAAAAAACCAACAATAACAGAGAGTTTTACTTTAAAAGATGATTGCCACTCACGTTCATTTGTTTCTCTATCCAACAAGCCCAAAAACAAGGCAAGAAACCATTACTAACCTACCAAACTAGAAAGTTACCAACTCATCAAATTGTTCATCCCTCTTTTTGTTTCAGTTGAAATACCTCTACAATTACTTTATCACTAATGTCAATTCAAACCTAAACCCACACTGTGTTTCTTGGCAGTGCAAGATGTAATTGGTTAGTCATAATAACTAGTAGTAATTTAAAAAAAGCATAATTCTAGTGTAAGTGATGTTATCATCTCCCCTTGAAGTTAGCTTTTTTTACAGAAATGTGGTGTTCCTTTAAAAAGCTTAAGTACACGGTGAAACAGGAATTACCAGCCAATAATATCATGTAGAATACTCAATGTTTTGTACACTATACAATTGGTGTCTTTAGGGAGCCAACCCCTCTGTTATTTATGAAGTGAAGAAATAAAAAAATCAGTACACATAATATAAAATTTTATTACACACATTCCTAGAATACGCTAATTTTCAGTCAGGAAAAAAAATATCACAAAACAAGTAATCAAAAACATTTTGTAAATGTAAAATGATGTAAGGATGGCAATTCCAAAAAGAATGCAAACAAGAATATATAATAGGGGTGATACAGCTATACTTAGATCATCCCTACATGGCTTTCAATATTAAAATTTAATGTTGCACTGTAATATGCATGGATTCACCTGCAGAATTCGAATCTACACCAATGTGGGCATCATGGTCTCGGAGAACCTGCCATGGACCACCACTTCTACTGTAATTGAACTAAGCCTGCAGTTGACTCAGTCATAGCCACAAACTGCAACTCTATTGGTAGTGAATGATGGGTAGTGGCAAACATTGAGGCATTGTAGCCTCATTTGAAGTGTCCCATAGGGGGAAGTTTAATCACCACCATGTGATGCTACCAGATGTGCACCCACCTTTGGCAGAACCACTAAATCCTGAAAAGACTTTCTCAGAGCTAAAGCTATCATGAGATACCAGAACAGCATGCACAAGATATCCACCAATGCTTGCCTCGCAATATCAACAATAGCACTAGAGATTCGAGCAGTTCCCATCACCACTAGATGGCTTTTCATTACTAAGAGCAAGCAAGCTGTAAACGAGTCATTGCCAGTGGCACAACAACCATCATTGACAACAAGAGCTTTCAGGATCAACGAGGGCATTTCCTCCTAAACAACTGGCTCAATAATATTGCTGGCTCCTAGGACCAGTCCAGAGATGAAACAATAGGTTCTTCATCCATAATGGTCAAACTCCATCACTTAGAAGGTCCCATGAAATATTCCAATAGCAGCTTGGGGTAAAGCTCTTGACCACTTCACTCCAATTATCACCACTCACCCCATATCATCACAGATGTTCATCTTCAAGGTCAATTGCCAGGAAATGGCTGCATGAGAGTTTCAACACCTGTGGTCCGCATAACAAGAGAAAAGACCATCACAACTGTGGTCAAGGCTTGAGGAGGAAGTGGTCTGAGCTGACCAAAACAAAAATGGTCGTGCCCAAAGCATGTGAAATTATCATTGTGACCACTGGGGCCAATCAATGGACACATTGGAAGATCTATTGATGGGGGAGAAGTGTGGGGAGTTATACTCATGCTTGTCCTTTGGTGTATGTTTCTATGTATTCTTTCCTTTGTTCATTTACTTAAGTGTGTATTTTTCATATTAATAGGCATTTCTGCATTTATTAATTTTCTGTGTTATTTATTTATTTTTGTTTCTTGTTTATTACAAATGTGCAGTTGGTCACTTTGTATATATTTTATTAAGGATTCTAATATATTTTCATTTTGGTTTCATGGGATGTTTCCTTTAGTTTCTTTTTCTTGTTCAATTTTGTTAAAGGGTCTTATCTTTTTTTACATTTTGAATGTATGATGTATTATAGATATTGTAAAAAAAATATTGCATCTTTTGCCATGCTTTGTTGTAATTTATTTTAAAGTGCTTATTTTTTACCTGTGTGTATTTTCTTTATTATTAGGGATTTATTTTGTGTTTTAATTTTTGTTTTATGTTGAGTTATTATAAAGAGTTGCACATGTTTTGTGTAGTCTGTTTTGTATGAAGTATTGAAATTTGGTTTTGTATTATGATTGAGCTCATTTCAATGTTGATGTTATGTTGTAAGTATTGTTGTATCCAATTCAATATTTCATTGTTAAAAGGTTTTTTAACTGTTGCCTTTTTACTGAGAGGGTGTTATTATGTATAGGTTAAGACACTATTATAATTTGTGTTCAAAGGTTTTAATTATATATATTGTATGTTTGTTGTCAAGCACAAAGCTACACAATGGGATATCTGTGCTGTGCACACCATGGGTATCAAAATCTGGCTTTTAGCATTATAAGTCTGCAGACTTACCAGTATGCCACTATGGGGGGGCATTTTTTTGTACTTTGTGATTGATGTTTAATTATTTTGTGGTATTTGTAGCATTGCTAGATGTTTCTTGTGTAATGTAACCAATTAAATATTTCTTTGCTAATTAAAGCATGTAATTTATCATCATTACAGGTATTTTTTAGTGTATAATGCATCCTTGTTGTTTGTAAATCCTTACCAGGGGCGAGAAAAAGTTATCATACTCCTTAACCTTGTATACCTTTTATTGATTTTAAAGTTAAAATTAATTATGAACTTGATATTTTGCTTTAGATAGGTTCAAATTGTCATTTGAAAATAAATATGTGAGTCGTGATTGAGCCAAGTTTCTGTAAGAAATGTTTTAACCATTTCTGTAAAATAATACCTTGTGTTATTTAACTCAATGTTATGTGACTTACATAAATACATTCTATTTCAACAAGGAGGTGGCAAGTTTCATTTTATCAACTGAACTGCTAGCTGTAAAATCTTTAAGATCTTTGGCTGAAAATGAACCTTCTTCCATAACATACAAAGGAAACTGTTCAGGTGATGTAACAAAATCTTACCTACGTTTTTTTTTTAATTTTTAGGACAAATGTTAATAAAATTTGATTTCTTTAACAATCTATTTATAATGCATGTCAGTAATAAGTTATAGGTTTCATTATAAAATAATGCATGAAGATTTAGGGAAACTAATCTTCATTCAGTAACATTGTATGAAAGTTCTTATGTTAGTAACCACAAAATAATAAGCAAAGATGTCAAATCATTTTAATAAAAGTATTTATAAAAATGTTAGAAACTTGTCTTTTCTTTTGATTTAAGACCTAATAATGTAATGTATAACATTTAATAGTATATTTCAAATACTGTACACATTCTCTGTGCTTTTGAGTTATTTAAACTTTTGCACATGCATATTATCTTTACACTTTCATTATAACACATTCTGTAATGTTTAAACAAATAAGTTACATAGGATAATGAGCTGCCATTATGCTTGTAAAGAAAGAACAATGAGTGATTGAAAATATCCACTGTGTTATATTTCATTTACTTTCAGAAATGCACCTACGCAAGTTATCTGCCATTCATAGTGAAGGTCTTGAGTACAAAAGTCAAGGGGCTGCCATAAGTTTGTCTTCTAAGTCATTGGCTGCTTTAAGTAGGTTTGATGATAGATACTTCTTAAAAATTTTATCCTGGTTATCCCTATTACACCTACCATTGGTGACATTAACAGCATGCAGTTGTCACATTCTTCAATGAAGAGACAAATTGTAGCCATTAAGTTTAAATATTAGCACAGGACATGTCATATTATTACTTTAGGACCTGTGGAAAGTATTTATGTCTAAAATAACTGAAGGATACATTCACCTGCTGTGTTTTTAATGATTGTCATCTGTGTCATATTTAATTTTATTATAGTTTTTTGTATGAATATTCCTAATATTTTTTATTTTGTATTTTATTTTTACAGTTAAATCAACATTCCAGAACCTTTTATGTAAAGATGGAAATACTTTATTTTTTCTTTAACGTGAGTTAAGGATTTTCAACTATAACTTCCATACAAAACACTGTCTACTACATTTTGTATGGCATTATCATTATTTAATTACAGTTTCTTCAAGACAAAATGTGTCTGAAGTTCGAGTTGTCATCTGTGTAACAGGTGTTGGTTTTGTTGAGCCTACATCACGTGATGTTGTGTTCCCCTTGAACACAGTTGTCTCAGTTGCCTTTGAACCATACCCTCAGGATACCTTGAATGAGCCATTCTTCGTTGATATAGCATTTGAATATGATAACGAAGTAAGTTTTTCATACAGCGTAATTAAAAATTGCTTCATTTTTATTTGCTTGAAAAGAATTATCTTTAATAAGAATGATCAATTAAACATTTATCAACAGTGTTCTAAAGTAAAATAGTAGACTTTGAAAGTTTTGGGTATTTTCTGCAAGAAACATTTGTAGTACAGAGCACATTTTATTATTTCAATATTACGTTTTTGTATTGTTTTGTTTAGAAAAAAAAAAACAATAAAAACCCATGTTCTGTCTCTCTTTCGTAATGTTATGTTTGATGTAAAATAATGTGACTAAAGACCAGTTATCACAATAATCATATCTTGCTGATATCTATCATAGTTGTGAATAAAGATAGATTACTTATATGGTTAACAAGTTCTGTTCAGGTCCTTTATGCTTGCATAGGCTGTTACGTCCCATTATTTTATATGTTTGAAGTCGTTCATCAGCTAGCTGTTTCAAGTTTGGAACCCTCTTATTTCCCAAGAAGTGCTGGCTTTAACTTTATTTTTAATAATTATTTTAATTTAGTTTAGAGGATGGAACAGCCGAGATGGACCAAAAGGTCCCATGTTGTCCCAAAGCATTAAGTAATAAACTAGTTCTTTCTTTTTGTTACTGAGTGTAAACATTCATTAAAATTTTAAAAAACTGGAGGTTTTCATAATAAGTATGTTTTGTATTGTCACCTGTGATTAGTCACATCTATGGATATTGTGATAAGGAATAAGTTTTTGATGTAGACAAGTTCATTTCTTTCTTACAAAATTATTGATACTCAAATATGTTTCTCATTTAATTTTTCAATACCAAAAACAACTAATTTTTATTAATTAAATAAAATAATTAAATCTTAGAGAGAGTAACTAAGTAATATTTAAGTTTGAGATTTTGTACTTTTCTTGGAATCAAATTTTATCCAATTCTATTAGCTTAAGAGCATTGTAAAAGGAATAAATTTTTCTAAATTTCTGAAATATCTATGTGAATAACATTTGTTTTGCTGTTTTTACAGAGAACTAAGAACTTTACCTGCGTATATTTCAACATTTATGAAACCAAGTATGTTTGTTATAATATGAATATTTTATTTATCGCTATGTTTATTTTTGTCAGAGATAATATTTTGAAGCTATGAATATGACCATTCTTAATGATATTAAACAATGTCAAGTTGATGAAGATTTGTTTAATGTTTTAAATTTTTTTTATTTCTTAATTGTTAGTCTCATTTCATATCACCAATGTCAGTTAGTCCTGTCAGTCACTGTGCCTATTCTATTCTCCACACTGTTCTATCTTCAAATGTATCTTCAAGAGCATCTTTTGTTTTTATACTCATCTCATTTGAGATCTTCCAGATTATCTTCTATCTTGTAGATCCCTATTCAGAAACTTTATTTAGGTATGTAAATATTTTTATTCATTGTATGTGAACATACCATCTCATCTTATTTCTAATGTTGATATTACATTTAAATCCTTTAATTATTGTGTTTTTCATTCGGTATATAAAATCTTGTCACTCATTATTATTCTCAGTACTTTCATTTCTGCTGTTTGACTTTCAGTTATATACACCAAACTTTTTATGAGTGTTCTCAGAATAATTATATTAAACACTGGTAAACTAATTTAAACATTTTTGTTTTGTTTATTTCTTGAAAGAAGATATTTTTGTTATAAAATCAACATGCTGATTACAGTGACAATATTGTTACGTCTCTGTATGTTTGTTTGTTAATTCTTCTAAGATACAAGTCCTTTCTTTATAAAACTTGTTTATTCTTCCTCAATACAACTTTGTAATGTACTTAATTTTCACAGTTACACATACTATAGTTCACAACAATTCACTCACTTTCTATCGCGCTTAGACTTAATTGTCCGTCCCCGCAAACTATAGTTCCGATCTCTGTGTCTGCTATCCTCAGTTCCCGCTGACCGTAATCGCTGTCTTTCTTTCTCTCTGCCTGCTTCATCTCCGCTACGTCTCTGCCTCCGTCTCTGTCTCCACTACTGTTTCGACTCCATCTGTCTCTCTCACTATCTAGCACACTTATATACGATAATACTGCCTGTTCTAGAAACTTCTAAGACTCTCAACACGTGCTACCAGCATTACTTGACTTCTGCTGTCGTCACGTGACCCCCGCTGTCGTAACACACTAGCGAATCTTCTAGAATACTCGTCACGTGACCCCACTGTCGTAGCACTGCCCCTTCCTTAGTATTGTTCGTCCTCAACAATAGCCACTTACATTAAACTAATAAACAATAACTTAATTAAATGTACAGAATTTACAAACACAAAATTAAAATTCAACAAAGTCTTTTAATTTTTCGGGACGTATCTTCTTCCGCACTGGTCTCTGTCTCGTTGACTTCTGCTTCATGTGGGGTTCATCTGCTTCATCAGGAAACGTCCTATCATTGGTAACAGTCACATCAGTAATAGTAACTTCATCAAGGGCTTCACTGTTTCCCTTCTCAAAACCGAATAGAGTTTTTTCTTCGACAGTGACTTTTACAGGTGACACGTCTTCAGCAGCGTCATTTGTTCCATTGTTCACTTCATCCCAACTGAAATGTCTTGGACCGTGACAACGCCAAAGCCTGTTGGCATGCACCACCTTTGGCTTACCTCGCTGACCATATTTTATCTGGAAAGTCACGTCTGAGAGCTGATCCACTATGCCACATGGGCCTTCCCATGGAGAAGAAAACTTAGGAGACT
>NW_013675400.1:19842-22428 GCF_000517525.1 Limulus polyphemus | reverse complement strand
TTTTAGACGTGTCTTTGTTGGGACATTAGACACGTCTAACCTAATAACAATGTCTGTTGGAACATTAGACACGTCTAACCTAATGACAATGTCTGTTGGAACATTAGACACGTCTAGCCTAATGACAATGTCTGTTGGAACATGAGACACGTCTAACCTAATAACAATGTCTGTTGGAACATTGATATACTCACCTCGTACAACGATATACTGACCTCATACAACGATATACTGACCTCTGTTGGAACATGAGACACGTCTAACCTAATATCAATATCTGTTGGAACATTAGACACGTCTAACCTAATGACAATGTCTGTTGGAACATTAGACACGTCTAACCTAATGACAATATCTGTTGGCAACATGGGACACGTCTAACCTAATGACAATGTCTGTTGGAATATGAGACACGTCTAACTTAATATCAATATCTGTTGGAACATTAGACACGTCTAACCTAATGACAATGTCTGTTGGAACATTAGACATGTCTAAAATAATGACAATGTCTGTTGGAACATGAAACACGTCTAACCTAATGACAATGTCTGTTGGAACATGAAACACGTCTAACCTAATGACAATGCCGGTGTACAAGGTCAGTATATTGTTGGACGAGGTCAGTATATCGTTGTACAAGGTCAGCATATCGTTGCGTGAAGAATAAGAGTGAAGCCAATGATTATGGACTTGCAGGGCCATTGCCATTTTAAAAACATTTAATTTCAAGCTACCCGTGTGAATTGCTCGGGTACTACATAGGAGAGGTTCCTGCTTGACAAGATATTAAGACATGTCGGGACATCTAAAATCTTGATAAAAATAATATTGTTACTGAACAATGTGTTGAAAAACATGGAATAAAATTAAGATGTTAGCCAGTGAGAGCGTAGTTTTATGGATCGTAAAATGAATTATTCCATTATGAAAATGGAATAACAAACCTTAAATAATGAATATTAAGGTTTCCTTTAGGGTAGGGACGGGGTGTATTTTAGTGAATGGAATATTTGAAATTGTTTGCAATTTTTTAAAATTATTATAAATATTGATATTATTACGTGTAGGTATTGACATATAAGGATATATAACAATATACTTATCTTTTATTATATATGCACCGTTTATTTACTATATTTAATATATTTCCAATAAGGCAATATTATTAGGCTTATTTTATTTTTTGTTCGGTCCCTTAACTTTTTCCGAGAAGAAAAAGTCTGTACTAGTATTTCAATCACACTATGGATACGGCGGAAACAGTGATATTGAAAAACTACTACGTGCCTTTAGGACACGATGAACTACGTTTGATCAGTTCGTGACTATGTTCTAGTTTGATCTGATCTTAAGTAAAGTATATCGGCTATGAATCGTCATAAGAAAGCTGTAAAGCGAAATATTGAGCAATAAAAGATACATTCTGGAGTTACAGGTTGTTATTATTTCTATTTTGATAGTTATGTCCAGTAATAAACTCCAGTTATTGATCAGAAAGTTAAGAACAAGTGTTTCTTTAGAGCTTCATCGTAACGTAGACATCGTTTTTCTGCAACAATCTTTTAAACGTACTAGGACTAATACACATTTAGGGTTTGAATTACAGAACCTTATAGAAAGTTTGTTACACTCTTTTAGTCGTACTTTATAGAAAGTTTGTTACACTCTTTTAGTCGTACTTTATAGAAAGTTTGTTACACTATTTTAGTCGTAGTTTGTAGAAATAAAGTTTATTACACTCTTTTAGTCGTAGTTTGTAGAAAGAAAGTTTATTACACTTTTTTAGTCGTAGTTTATAGAAAGAAAGTTTGTTACTGACATTATTATTTAATACATGCACTTGAAAAATGTACAAATCTTGTGTTAGGTCGGGTGTCTTACTTGAATATTTTTCGTGTTTTAACCATATTCTCTTTGTGCCATCTGAAGTTAGTATATGTCTACGACTAAAAGAGTGTAACAAACTTAGTATAAACTACGACTAAAAAAAGTGTAATAAACTTTCTTTCTACAAACTACGACTAAAAGAGTGTAACAAACTTTCTTTCTACAAACTACGACTGAAAGAGTGTAACAAACTTTCTACAAACTACGACTAAAAGAGTGTAATAAACTTTCTATAAACTACGACTAAAAGAGAGTAACAAACTTTCTATAAACTACGACTAACAGAGTGTAACAAACTTTCTTTCTACAAACTACGACTGAAAGAGTGTAACAAACTTTCTTTCTACAAACTACGACTGAAAGAGTGTAACAAACTTTCTATAAACTACGACTAAAAGAGTGTAACAAACTTTCTACAAACTACGACTAAAACAGTGTAACAAACTTTCTTTCTATAAACTACGACTAAAAGACAGTAGCAAACTTTCTATAAACTACGACTAAAACAGTGTAATAAACTTTCTTTCTACAAACTACGACTAAAAGAGTGTAACAAACATTCTCCAGACTACGACTAAAAGAGTGTAACAAACTTTCTACCTACAAACTACGACTAATTATAATTATAATCAATAATATTCGTTAATTATAATCAATAATATTTGTTAATTATAATCAATAATATTTGTTAATTAT
>NW_013675400.1:15534-19131 GCF_000517525.1 Limulus polyphemus | reverse complement strand
AATAGAGTGTAACAAACTTTCTTTCTATAAACTACGACTAAAAGAGTGTAACAAACTTTTTACAAACTACGACTAATAGAGTGTAACAAACTTTCTTTCTATAAACTACGACTAAAAGAGTGTAACAAACTTTTTACAAACTACGACTAAAAGAGTGTAACAAACTTTCTTTCTATAAACTACGACTAAAAGAGTGTAACAAACTTTCTACAAACTACGACTAAAAGAGTGTAACAAACTTTCTATCTACAAACTACGACTAATTATAATTATAATCAATATTATTTGTTATATGACAACAGCATTAGTATTTTTTACGTTCTTTATTTTGTTCCTTAGAATTTTTCAAATAAGAGCGAATAATTATATTTTAATCACACCTTGTCAGCCATATCTAACACATAGTTTATATAAATGTGTTTGTTACGGCATAAATGATATCTTTATACACCTTTCATTTTGAGACGCAATGAACAAATGAAGAGAAATGTGTTTCTTGTAATGCAGCTGTCTTAATGAACTCTGGTATTGAACGAAACGCGTCATTGGTAATAAACATGTTGGACATGATGTGGTTGAAAAACCATAAGGGACCGAGTAAAGAAAGTATTGTTTAAAAATACAGTAAGCCTAACACTATTGTCTTATTTGGACATGATGTGGTTGAAAAACCATAAGGGACCGAGTAAAGAAAGTATTGTTTAAAAATACAGTAAGCCTAACACTATTGTCTTATCATAAATATAACTGATTATAATCACGCTTCGCCAATTTTAAAATAGGTGTTCACGCCATACAAACTTTCCCTATTTCCGTTGTTTGTAAGATTCGTGTCTTTAGGACACAATGTTCGACCAACTCGTGACTGTTTCTAGTTTGATTTGAACTTACATACAGTATATCGGTTTTGAATCGTTTCTAAGAAATTTTGATTCCTTTTCGAATTATAGGTTGTTATTTATTTATATTTGAATAGTTATGTCTAGTAATAAAAAATAGTTCGTATTAAAAAGTTAAGGTCGATAGCATTATGGTATAAAGTAGTGTATTATAATTTATTTAAACTGATCTCATTGTGAAATGTTCAAAATTAGTGCCATTATTTTGTATTTAAAAACAGTTTATCGTGAATAATCCATGCGTCGTAAATCGTAGCTCGATCAGAAATGAGTGGATGACAGTAATAATAAAACAAAACAAGTATTCAATACATGTTCTGGGATAACACACGTAGGGACTTTTGAGAGCATTTTGTAATAATAATGTTCGTTATAGTACATTGCTCGTGTTAACTTACTGTTACTGCGTTGGTGGCGAAATAAACCTTAGTTTTTCAATAATTGAAATCACCCTAAACAATAAAGCTTGAGAATATTGTTAAATATGTTGACTTACTATGGCATTATTTTTAGGCTACATATTAAACTACTAAAACGTAATATATAAGTTTATTTTGATTCAATAAATGACGCAGAGTCACCCTGTTTATATGGTTACGTTATGACATTGTATTATGATGTATTAAATATGGTATCACTGCGCAGACGCAGCATGATATATAACATTACTAAAAAAAAATAATATTATGATCAGAAGACTTCGAGAAAAAAATGCGTTTTACTTCTGATTAGATATGCCTTTATGGACAAAAGTGGAAATACACATTTAACTAATAATTTTTGCAAATAATAATAATACAAAATAATTGGCCATCACCACAAAAATAGATCATAATAAAAATTGTGAACGACACTTAATGAAAAATTATTTTGGCGCCATAAATTTGATCAAATAATTAATACTTTACATCAGTGAAGCAATATATTAAACGTTTATACTTTAAGAACACAGGACAGTCCAAACTTGGTCTATGAAGCACACATAGAAACGGAAAAGACTACTGTACGAAAACATAAGTTTCAAAACTAAGGGTGTAAGAACTAAACATATATATATATATTTATTACGGTTAACTGATTCTGAAGTTTAAAACTTATCATTGATAAATACCCCTAAAAATGTTTAAAACACGTATCGAAACTACAACAGGGAAACACTCTGGGCAAACATGGGTGTACACATGGGAGACACTTGGCCCTTCCCCAGTAGTTATCATAACATAGGTTTATTTATTTATGTAAAATTTGCTATGATTATCAGTTAGGAGACGGGCTATTTTTGTAAGTTCCAGATAATCACTTCCACCTTCAATCGGCTAAAACTGAATTCCTGCACATTTGATAAACATAGTATAATATCTATTAAACACATGTTGTGACCACGAAATTAGTATTGAACAAATGAGAAAGACGCAGGATGTGAATTGAATCAAACCTTGAGTTTCACAGGCACTTTAAGCGTAATTAATACGAACTTAAGTTGATTATTTAGCACTGGTATAAATTAATTAATTTCCCGTTGGTATCAGTGTCAGTTTATATGAAATAAGTTTACAGTACATGTTTAAGTCATGGTTATGGCAAGAACTATGACTTACAAAAGATATGGCATTGTACGAGCCAAGTATTACCGTTTCACGAAGATAACGTTTCGTAGGATAACTGGCTAGGAAATGAACTAGAATAATTGTATATGTTCTTTGTTGAAATGATTTAGTAAAACACTCCGACATCGTTATGCATTTCAAACTGAAAAGTAATTCTCTGTATGAGTATAACAGAGTTAAAGACCACTTGGAAGGTAATGGTTTTCATGACGACCACTACTCCTAGTTGGAAGCTCGCGTGCTTCTCTTTTATTGGATACATTCTCAACGCACCCGGAATCAGATATCTTGAATAAATAATGAAAACAAAGAAAAGAAACAATGTGAACTTGCTCTTGCAAATTTCGAAAATGAGTTAACAGTACTAACCTACATATCCATCAACCTAAGTTTATGATGTACAATATGTGTTATATCGAGCCCATTTTCGTACCAGTTTATCACTCTAAGGCAATAGCATTTCACATGAAGAAAGTAGTAAAAATATGAATTAAATCTTATTGAGATGGATTCAAATAGATCCATGTATTTAATGTGAACTTTTCACTTCGGATCGTGTTCTCTCGCTGGATATTGGTTTATATATTGACAACGAAGTTTGTATACTTGTTCTATAATCATTACTATTTTTTTTTATCATTCTGTTCTTGATAACTCCTGATGTACACAACTAATACAAACAATTTACTAAATTACTTTGACAATATAATGAGTTATAAAGAAAATCTATTAACGAAATTTCGATATATGCCTAAAAGTCCTATAGAATAAAATTAAATGAGTCATGATAAGAAAAAACCAGTACCATGATCAACCGAACACTGCAGCCAAAGTAATATCCCCTATAGATTGACAGTGGATAACTTTATTTTTCTACACTTAGTGTACTAGATCTAGCTGGAAGACTGTATTGCTGCCTTAAACTAAATGATCAATTGCAATTAAAAAGCATAAGAGTGTTCGTGTAAGAAGCAGTAACAGTCAAACAAAAACCCTGCCATTATTTCTACTTTATATAATTGGTTAGAACAAATAAAAAATTTGGTTGGAAGATAAAATACCCGATAAAATCTGAACAAATATGGTTGGAA
>NW_013675400.1:3362-14490 GCF_000517525.1 Limulus polyphemus | reverse complement strand
CTGATAAGATCTGAACAAATAAAAAATAGGTTGGAATATAAAATACCTGATAAGATCTGAACAAATAAAAAATATGGTTGGAATATAAAATACCTGAAATGATCTGAACGAACAAAAATATGGTTGGAAGATAAAATACCTGATAAGATCTGCCTTCGTCGTCCTGGGAGGCAGTGTAAAGAACATAAAACAATAACTTAAATCGTGTTAAAAACGAATTGATAGAAATAAAAGTTAAAAAGCAACGAAAAATAATTAATTGCAGCTATTAACGATCAAGTGCAACATTTATTGATAAATTTCAAATAGAGGGATGCTAAAACAAAATGTGCGATAACGTGCTTTGACAGAGCAAGCGTGCGAGGATAGTAACTTTACAAAAGATAAGATATTTAACACTCATATTTGAAAAACTTATTGTTAAAACCTGGAATCAATCTCACCGAAACTAATTCTTTCTAGCTGGTTACCTACGAGCTACCAAAATAAAATAGGAAATACAGTCAGAAATAAAAAAAGAACGGATCATTAACTTTGTTCCACAACAATGAATTTGGGAAGAAACAAACATCAAAGGCTTAGATTCAAATGTTGATATCGGGAGTCATTTATTAGATGTAATACCATTTAAATAATTGCCTATTATATGATGACGTATACAGAAAACTTGAGGCTATATAGTTTATACTTTTCATAAAAATGTAATTAATTCTTAATCGGCCAACAGTTAGAGAACCTGAATGTAACTTCTTATATCATTTACGACAGTGCGAAGAACAAGTCATTCCATCGTTTCTCTGAGTTACATAATATTATTTATTTATGAGAATTAAGGGCGTTTAATAATATTTTTTTCCATTTGATATTTTTTAAGTCGTTTTGATGAAACAGTTTTGGAGAATTAGTCGTTAGGTTCTTATCCCTCCTTCACACATAATTAATTAATGAACAATATATCAACTTCTGAATTAAAGTAGAATCAAAATACAAAATAATACCAATTGTGGAACATGATATCCAATGATATCTGAAAAAAATGTCTTCCATCAAAAACAGCACAAAGATGGGAAGTTTCAATCAACATATATACGTTAACTAAATGAATAAATTCTGCTGTTACAACATATTCAAAGTCAGAAGCTTAAGACGTATAATCACCGAGTTAAAAATGGTTTTATCAAACTGTGTTTTCAAAAATGCTTATGATTTGGTTATATATAAATGGAGAAGTACTAACATATACAGGGTATCCCAGAAGTCTGAACTTCATGGGTAAAATGGACGTTAAAGGTAAACAAACACATTTCTAATGTCAGTTGTACATATTTCAGGAAAGTAAATACACTGATGACACAGCATACCAAGAATTGATATGTGTGTGGCTGTTGATGTCAGTATACCAAGAATTGATATGTGTGTGGCTGTTGATGTCAGTATACCAAGAATTGATATGTGTGTGGCTGTTGATGTCAGTATACCAAGAATTGATATGTGTGTGGCTGTTGATGTCAGTATACCAAGAATTGATATGTGTGTGGCTGTTGATGTCATGCAGTTTGAATAATAAATAAATGAAGAATAAATTGGGTATTTTTCCCTGTGAGTCCAGACTTCTGGGACTCCCTATACATAAATTGGGTATTTTTCCCTGTGAGTCCAGACTTCTGGGACTCCCTATACATAAATTGGGTATTTTTCCCTGTGAGTCCAGACTTCTGAGATTCCCTATACATAAATTGGGTATTTTCCCTTTGAGTCCAGACTTCTGGGACTCCCTATACATAAATTGGGTATTTTTCCCTGTGAGTCCAGACTTCTGAGACTCCCTATACATATCACTATCATAGATGTATCTTGTATCTGCTTGACAACAGGTAATCTATAAAGTAATCAAACAATTTTTGGATAAGTTTACATCTAAAGCTACATCATGCCACATTTAATGCTCACGAAGACAAATGTCTATCTGTCCAGGACATTTTTCCACTAAAAAGATCAATGTACTATACAAATACAGTTATAACGAGAAAGAATGACAACCAATTGTAACGCACTACGTCACTAACCTGAACTGCAGAAGTGATGGGATCTTATTGACGTCACTGATAGCATGTTGGAGGAAGAGGGGTTTGACACTCCCGTAGATCTGGGGTTCCTTGGCTGCGGGGCTAACATGAAGGCACCACTCCCTCCGCTTTGCTCAGAAGAGGCCACTCTGGTTTCTCTATCGCCTTTCTCTATCTTTTCAAACTTGTCAAGTAATTTTTCGGGTCGACGTGAAATTCCGATATCTCCTGCTTGTTTAAGAAGTTGGTAAATGGGATCCACTTGGGGGACTGAAATAGAAGCTGCCAGTTGATCTCTGACAGCTTGTACAATAGAAAAACCATCTGTCAAGCTTTGGAGCGTTTTCCAGTGTATTATAACTCACCTTTGCTTTGTTTTTATTTGTTATATTGTATCAACGCTCCTATTCTAAGTGGTTTAAGTAAGACACGTGGCTACCAAGCCACTATATTCCAAACCGTGAAAAACTTTATATCTTTACATGATCCGGGTTTCAGTTGGAAATTTATTATGAGAAGTTTGATTCTCTAAAACTAAAATCATTTTGTGAAACTATACTACCATGACAAAAAAAAAAAAGTTTTGTTATGAAGTAGCACAAACACTGACATAAAACAATAATGTGTTCCTGAAACACAGACTTGTGTGAACTATATCACATTTGATTGTCGTAGCACACAAATTTTGTGTATTTTCTAACAATAGAAATTAAGTACGGTTTTGAATTCAACTTTGTGTTAATTTAAATACACTGTTATGGTGTGAAATAACATTTCTTTACGTGTGTGACAGGCTGTTTAAAGTTCAACATCAAGACTGTACATCAGTCAACTGACTTGTGTTCTGTTTTGTTAGCCCACAATGATTGTGTTGCTTTGAACTCGAACTTGTGTTGTGACCAATAAAACACCACGCAGACTTCTTTTTCACAGAACATGAGTTGTGTTGTTTTTAACACAAGTATTTTATAATGTATCATGAGTGTGTTGTTGTATACATATATTCAGTTTCAAATTTCTATACATAAATTGGAAAACAGTATCATGCAAATACATTGCACATCTAATGAAATTATTTTTATTTGATATTTGTAACTTATAAGTTGTTATCATTAACTTCTGATCAAAACAAGCTGCTTACGTAGATCAGTACTAAAAACAAACCCAGTGATTAATATAATAATTGTGACGGATTTATTATCATACATTTATTTTAATATCGATGTTTGTTTAAGTTAAATTTATATTTAGAAATGTACATAATGTATACTGTTAAATATGTATTGTGAAACTCTCGCCTATTCTCCGAAGTTGTAGAGGATTCTCGAGTGTAAGAATCAACAATATATGCGTGTACGTAAATGCTAGTGTAGATTTGTATTGTTACGTAATCTGAATTTTTAGAGAAACTTTCCACACGCTTATAAATATAACCAACGCGACGCGCCTAAAAACAGTATCTATTATTAGTTTGTTATAGTTGGTATGCTATACACTTCTGAAGCTATAATTGTGATTAACTCTTATTAATCGGTAAACTTCAGATATTTGACCAGGAACGTTTATAAAGTTCGAACATTACAAACCATTTAATGTCAGTGGATTCATATCGGACATTAGTACTTTTACGAATATATTATATAAATTCAGTGGTAAAAGAAACTCGACTTGTAATCAGCGTGTGATCAGTAAGAACTACAGAGCTAGCTAGCACCCTAGTAAGTGAATTGTACCTACGTCAACTCGCAGTTAACTCGTTCATCGTAAATCCTCGATGAGATATGAAGGAAGTTCTAGACTAGGAAAAAATACTTTATATTGCTTGTAAGTTTGTAAAATTTTTGTATGTGTCATTGTTTGTAATAACTATTTGTAATAACTGTTATTGTAAATTGTATCATTGTTTGAATATTAAAATATATTTGTATTAAAAAAAGAAAACTGCATATATCAATCTTGTTGGTAAATATCATAAATTGGAGATATATCGGCATTTAACTACTGAATTCAAAGTATCATTTAGCTCAGTTTCAGACCATTCGAAATTGTAATACGTAACATAACTAATTTAATGCAGCAGTGTAACTACAGATATGCCATTTCATAATGCAAAACGTAGTACGGATTCAAATCCATTGGCTCATATTAGGTACCCTCGATGTCAACGATATTTTCAGCCGTAATCCCAATAATAATTCACGATGATCGCCCAGCTTAGGAGATATATGTTAATCCTAAATCCATTTACTAAGATCGTATACCAAAATAATCCTCATAAAAATACGTAATAAAATAAAACAAGATAAAAATAAATATATTACAAACATTAAATATTAACCACCAATATGAATGAAACTAACAATAACGAAAGGATAGAATATAATGTATTGAACAAATTATGACTTTGGTAACACTAATACCCTGTAACTTTGGTAACACTGGTATCCTGTAACTTTGGTAACACTAGTATCCTGTAACTTTGGTAATACTAATATCCTGTAACTTTGGTAATACTAATATCCTGTAACTTTGGTAACACTGGTATTCTGTAACTTTGGTAACACTAGTATCCTGTAACTTTGGTAACACTGATATCCTGTAACTTTGGTAACACTAGTATCCTGTAACTTTGGTAATACTAATATCCTGTAACTTTGGTAATACTAATATCCTGTAACTTTGGTAATACTAGTATCCTGTAACTTTGGTAACACTGGTATCCTGTAACTTTGGTAACACTAGTATCCTGTTAACTTTGGTAATACTAGTATCCTGTAACTTTGGTAACACTGGTATCCTGTAATTAATTAGGAACTTCTGTTTCATAACAAGCAATTCTTAGAGGAGAAACTCAGATTGACATTTATATTTAAGTGTTCGCTGCGCTTGCAGTGTCAAAGCACGAGTACGTTTTTATCAAAATGAATCGATAGTTTGTTTTTTCTTTCACCATAAATCTTTTAATATGATAAATGTGGGCTCTCTTGGGATAAAAAGAAAACCTATCAGCCGGATGATTGATTATAGATTGTTTTGCGTTATTAACATCATAAACAAACTTGGAGAGAATATTGAAAACAACCGAAAATTGTCGGCTTTTTCTGTGATTTCATTCACTATTACTTACAGTCATCCAGTTCTGGCGTACCTAGCTTGGTGTCGATGTCTGACGTCGACTTCTGGCGTCTCAAAAGACGGGGTTTAGGCTATATAAACACATCAAAGTTAAGGTATTCTAGTCAAGCATGACATAATGACTAAATTAATTTAACAATTCTACAATAATATATAACTTTCATTAATGAAATAACAATGAAAATATATTTACTTTTACCTGATACAAAGTATGAGTAAGGTGAAATTAATAAACTGTTCAAACATCGTTTTCCCTTCTGATAGTGGTTAAAATCTGATTACATAAATTCGTATATACCTTAAAACAATTGATAATACCAGATATAAAGCACTATTGTTTCAAATAGTTTAACAATGACTTTCTACATTAAATAAGTCCTGTATCTTCTATTTTTAATAGTAATTGGATGACAGTTTGTCTCTTCGATGTAAACGGTAACCAATTCACATCATGTAATAATATAAGACAATTAATTACTTGACTCAGTGTAAGTCATACCAGAAGATGTAAACGGTAACCAAATCACATCATGTAATAATATAAGACAATTAATTACTTGACTCAGTGTAAGTCATACCAGAAGATGTAAACGGTAACCAATTCACATCATGTAATAATATAAGACAATTAATTACTTGACTCAGTGTAAGTCATACCAGAAGATGTAAACGGTAACCAATTCACATCATGTAATAATATAAGACAATTAATTACTTCATGTAACTCCTCAGTGTAAGTCATACCAGAAAATAACAACAATAAAGTAGTTAATGTAACAACTTAACACTTCTCGTCTATTTCTACCAAAATAAAACTAATTATCTATATAACTTCTTAGGGGTATTAAAATAACATTAACTAGTAAAGACTCGTGAAACATTTGTGGTCAAATTAGTATTTTTTATTGCAACAGTACTTCTTTAAATAGAGAATTTCTAAAATAATACAAATGAATTCTAACCGTAAACACTGAAATCTTGTCTTAGGCCTAACATTAGTTAAGCCTTTATTAAGTACGGTCTATACATTAGTTAAGCCTTTATTGAGTACGGTCTATACATTAGTATTTTTATTGCAACAGTACTTCTTTAAATAGAGAATTTCTAAAATAATATAAATGAATTCTAACCGTAAGCACTGAAATCTTGTCTTAGGCCTAACATTAGTTAAGCCTTTATTAAGTACGGTCTATATTCGATAAAGAGATAAATTAACAGTGTAGCTCGTGTACATTTTTTGCTTTAGTTTAGTTATGGCTAAACTATACCGTACTGAAAATCATCAATAAATAAACTTATAACGTTTTTCTACGGCATAAAGCTAGACCTTTATAAAAACTTTGATAAGCTTTTAATACGTTGTTGTATAAAATGTCTACTGAAATGTGTTTACATCCACTGAAATGAAGTGCTCAAGGTACAGATAACCATATTTTAGTAAGACGGGACGTGATAAGCAGTTTCCTGTTAAATAATCAATCACTTTTTCGAAAGACAAAAAAATTCAATCTTATTTTAATGTAGCTACATGTGAAGTTCTGAGCGGTTACATTAGAGAATATATTGTAATAATACTCAGTTTTTGTCTGGTCTGAAAATGTGCGTAGGTACTTCGCTTTCAATGGTATCAAAACACAATTAATCACCTGATAGGATGCTTATCTCCTGATACGAGTGAGGAAAGTAATACCTTAGTATTTCTAGTGTTGCTTTATAAAGATATTAGTCACCACATGTAATACCTTAGTATTTCTAGTGATCAGATATGAAAGTTTAATCAACAGATGTAATATCTTACTAGTTAATTATCTTTGTTTATGTATAAAATAAAACTTTAGCACTTTACGATAGATAAGTTTACATAGCTGTAGTTGAATATGCCAACTATTCATATTATGTCCTATAGAATATATGATTGAACACAAATGTTGACATTTCAGCGTGTGTCCTGCTACTGACTATATGCATTTAACTTTCTGAATTAACACAAACAAGATTAAGAAAAGTAGATTAATGAGCTTTAATTACATACGTTTATTAATTGGAAATAATGAATGTATTTGAAATGAAAAGACATTGTAATCATCTAATTTAGTTACAGAAAACAACGTTAGGGATATATTCAAGATTTTTTTATAAATTAACGTTCAACTTAGCGTAAACATTTTCTTGAAGCTATCGGAATAACTTTAGAATAATGATGTTAAATTAACTGTACAGCTGGAAAAGAAAGCTGCCAGGTTGTGCACGAGAAATATCCTGTTTATACAGTAAAGCATTTTAATTTCAAAACTCAGATTGAAAACAACGTCGACAAAGGTTGTTAGTGAACGTCAGTCATTAGCAGGTTGGATAAATACTAATGAGGCTGCCATTCACCAGTTATACAGAATATGCAAAATAATTAAAGACATGCAGCTCGACGAGGTAAAAAGATTTGTTTGTTTTAGCGCAAAGATGCACAATGAACTGCTTGTTTTCTGTCCGCCGCGAGGAATCGAACCCCAGATTTTAGCGTGTATGTCCGTAAAAATTACTGGTAATCCATCGCGACATATTATAAGAATTTATCTCTCTGAAGACGTTGGAGTTTTTTTTTATAAACCCATTCAACAGCCAGTCCTGATAATATTCGTAATCGTTCAGTTTTATTTATGGTGCTTTATCAAGCAAGTGATGTTCTCGAGTACTAACAAAAACACGTATACATATTCAATATACGAAAAGGGTTTTTATATACGTGATTACGTGCTGTTTTTAAGACCGATACATGATTGTAAATAAATTATTATAGACATATTCTAGATATCGACGTGTTGTTTAAGTCTTAAATATAATACAAAATAAAAGAGCCTTTAGCTTATCTTCACAGTATTCAAAAGCTAACTCCAAACATGAGTTCACTCGTCCTTCGCTACAGATAATTTTGACATTAATTATATATTTTGAGCGTCATGTGTTAATGACTGTTACTTGTAGTAAAATATAGAACGGATACTACCTAAACTTTTGAAAATATCATTTAATACATATACAGTTCAAGATTAGTGTAAAACTGAAGAGTTGATTATTGTATGTCATATGTTGATGAAGTTTATTGTACAAGAAACACTAACCGTTAGTACAATCGACATCCGCTAGGTAGTGAGAAAATAGAATTTATTTAGTTTGGTTTAGAAGCAGATAAAACCAGAATAACTAAAACAAAAGAACAAAAACAAAACAATATAACAGATGTTAAGAATAAAAAAATGTAACGGTCAGCCTACGTCATTAAACACAAAACAAACTTTTAGGCTGATGATACAGTATTATCATATCTAACCCTAATCTAATTTTGTTGTTATATCAAATGCTTATTTATTTCATTATCATTTTACAGTTTATAAATAAAAAACACCCTTTTCTTGTTTAAAGTATTCATTTTGTAGCTTGTTGAATTATAAAGAAAAGGCACTTATTAATTTATATGTAGACAATTGATATTTTCGAGGGTCGAATCTTAATATCATCTTAATTCTTTATATTTATCGTGTGAAGTTCTGAAACTGTTGTTTTTTTTTGTTTTTTCGTGCAGGATACGAATATTTAATTTTGGAGTCGAACTCTAACCTTTCTTTAGTCCTGGCAAGATAATTAAAAATCAAGGTAAACCTGGATAATGGATCATTATAGATCCACAACTCAATATATTCGCTCACGCTGTATGTTTTTAAGGGTTAAAGAAAAATAACATTTCTCATCTACAGTATTATAGCGAAACGTTCTCTGAATAAGAATGTTATTGGTCTCCGAAACGTATAAAACAAAATTTGTAACTGTTGGTAATCTGTTTTTTTAAACTGGTTTATTTTTAACATTACTGCAGATTATACACACACTAAATGAAATTTCCACAACAGGCTATATCCTATTGAAACTATCTCATTAGCGATGACTTAGATCTGTATATTTAACAAGTCTATTTTCACACTTTTCATGCCAAGGGATATTTGTACATAATCGTCCATTATCTGAATTGAACTAGAAGGAAGGTATGTAGTGAACAGCACAAACTACCAATTCTTGGGCAGATTTTGTTTGACCAAAGTGTAGGATATGACTGTCACTCTTATAATGCACCCAAGGTTTTGGAGTGAGGAACATGGTTTTGCAACAACGGGCTGCGAACCAAGAACCCTCGGATGCATAGTCTTCGTATGTAGAGCACGGATAGCCCTTTGTGTAGCTTTTTGCTTAATAACAGACAAACAACAACAACACCTTTATAACGTACACTATTCATTTAAGGTGCAGCTGGGTGTTTACATAACTTTGTAACAGTGTTTTTATGTAATCATTTAATAAAACATCTTGACTTTTTCGATTTTATTAAATGTTTATTCACTAAAATGAATGGTTACTCTTCTTGGTAAACATCACCTTGTTTTCGTTTTTGAGTCAAAATATTTTTACGTAAACAAGATGAGAAATGAAAAGACGCAGTTCAAAGTTTAAAATGATCATAAATGTAACTTGATACGTTATTGTAAATTGAGGGTCAGATTTTGAGCGAACCAACGAGTTTACAGCAGTAACTACTTCCTCATAAAAAATAAGTAAAACGAAAACAAAAAGAGAGATTCAAATGAAATCACTCGAACAAACGTTTCTATGAACTGTAATTGTTAATTGGCTACGCAGGGTCACGAGATGAATTGTTATTGCTAATTGGTCACGTAGGGTCACGAGATGAACTGTAATTGTTAATTGGCCACGTAGGATCACGAAATGAACTGTAATTGTTAATTGGTCACGTAGGAGCATCGAGATGAACTGTAATTGTTAATTGGCCACGCAGGGTCACGAGATGAACTGTAATTGTTAATTGGCCACGTAGGGTCACGAGATGAACTGTAATTGTTAATTGGCCACGTAGGGTCACGAGATGAACTGTAATTGTTAACTGGCCACGTAGGATCACGAGATGAACTGTAATTGTTAACTAGCCACGCAGGGTGACGAGATGAATTGTAATTGTTAATTAGCCACGCAGGGTGACGAGATGAACTGTAATTGTTAACTAGCCACGCAGGGTGACGAGATGAATTGTAATTGTTAATTAGCCACGCAGGGTGACGATATGAATTGTAATTGTTAATTAGCCACGCAGGGTGACGAGATGAACTGTAATTGTTAACTAGCCACGCAGGGTGACGAGATGAATTGTAATTGTTAATTAGCCACGCAGGGTGACGAGATGAACTGTAATTGTTAACTAGCCACGCAGGGTGACGAGATGAATTGTAATTGTTAATTAACCATGCAGGGTGACGAGATGAACTGTAGTTGTTAATTGGCCACGTAGGGTGACGAGATAAACTGAATTGTTAATTGGCCATGTAGGGTCACGAAAACCCAGAAAAAAAACAACACATTAGACAACTTCCTTGGCTATTATATAAATAATTTAAAATTATCGTGGAAATACACACTTCGTTGTAAACTCTTAATATATTTATTTAATGTATGAATGATATATCTATATAAATATAATAGTAATGTCTGTTGTATGTACATATAACTACTTCGCAGGGTATGGATGGATCTTCACCAAAATTGGTATGGAGGTTCATTACGTCCAGTTTTTGATTTTGCGTTTTGCAGTTTTTATGGGTGTTTTTACGTTTTTTATAATTACATACAAGGGAAGCAACTTTTCATGTTCTAAGAAAACCTTTCATTAATCATGAAGGTACATAGCTTCCATCCAGGGGACGGGTACTCCAGCTAGTATATATATATATATATATATTACGTTTTTATAATTACATACAAGGGAAGCAACTTTTCATGTTCTAAGAAAACCTTTCATTAATCATGAAGGTACATAGCTTCCATCCAGGGGACGGGTACTCCAGCTAGTATATATATATATATATATATAT